>NC_134018.1:7293334-7525834 GCF_040712315.1 Castanea sativa
GTACTTTGAATGATGTAAGCTACAGCATTGAAAACGAAGGTAACGAGGATACGGGTGGACTTGAAGTGGATTGGTTATACGTGAGCATGGCACTTCATAGTTGTTGTTGGTTTTTGGGTTTTATGGGGTCCTTTACTTTTAAACAAGCAATGGAGAATTTTGTACTTTCAATTCTTGGATCGCATGGAGTACAAGCTTAGGGGTCTTGTGGCAGCTTGGTAATTTCAGTAGCAAGAAATTTTATTAAGATTCTTAATATTTAGTGCGAATGTCATTTAATGTTTGTCGTCGATGTTTTGATGTTTTCTAAATGATGTTTGAGCTGGTTGTTAATAATATTGTTATCTATATCCACTCCATTGACATGTGGGAATATGATGTTTCTTCATATGAACGTTAACGACGGTCAAGAGCTATCGGATTTAAAATCCGTATAGGTTGTAAAATCAAATTTTATATGGTTCCAACGAGCAAAAACTTGGTAGCCGTGTAAATTTTATTAAGATTCTTAATATTTAGTACGAATATCATTTAATGTTGTCAATCAATGTTTTGATGTTTTCTAAATGATCTTTTGAGCTGGTTGTTAATAATCATGTTATCTATATCCACTCCATTGACATGTGGGAATATGATGTTTCTTCATATGAGACGTTAACGACGATCCGAGCTATCGGTTTAATCCGTATATGGGATTTGTAAAATCAAATTTTATATGGTTCCAACGAACAAAAACTTGGTAGCCGTGTAAATTTAATCCAAGATTCTTAATATTTAGTGCGAATATCATTTCATGTTGTCAATCAATGTTTTGATGTTTTCTAAATGATCAGTCTTTGAGCTGGTTGTTAATAATATTGTTATCTATATCCACTCCATTGTATGTGGGAATATGATGTTTCTTCATATGAACGTTAACGACAGTCCGAGCTATCATTTTAATCCGTATAGGTTGTAAAATCAAATTTTATATGGTTCCAACAGGCAAGCCATTGATCGTTTAAAACTAATATACAACATAATTAAGCTTCGAGAGTGTCTACAACTGGCTTGACTGATCTCTAGCTAGCTATGGCTAGAGGTGTTTCTAGAGTAGTAGAGTCGTCTTAAAAGTTCTTCTAGAATTTCCCTCTCTTTATGCAAATTTCGCAGCCTTTTGTCCCAACATGTATGTGGACAACATAGAATCTAATGCCAAGAACCGTATATTGACCAGGTTTCATTAGCTTGCATACCAGTACCACCATCCATAGCCAGCATAAGTCTTTCTACTTAATTTCTGGACTAGCAAGACTCACTACTTCTGCGGGTTCTCGTAAAAGTGTAATGCACTTTTGATTTCAAGTAATAGGTAATTTAGATTTTAGAGGCTTGAGGTCTTGCATAGAAATGCGACATGATGCTAGTAAAATGATCGTTATAGAGATGTCCAATCTTCTGAGATATTTCAATTTAGTTATAGCCAAAAGGTTGAAAAAAGAGTTGAATAAAAAAGAAAATGAAAGAGAAATAGAGAAAGAAAGTGAGTAAAAATGGTATAAAAAAAGGAAAAAAAAAGAAAAAGAAAAGAATTACTAGGAACTCGCTTTACATGGAGCAAATAGCCTAATGACACGTCCCGGTGTCCTAAAAACTGTAATATCCTGGATAATCAAAATGACACCAGTAAGAGAAACCATATAGGCTTTCAGTTAAAAAAAGTTTTATCTGGACGACTTAGTAAGGGAAATTGTATAGGAATATATACTGCATAAGTTACTAAATATAGAGTGAGGTTAGTACTCCTATGCTAGTGGTTTGCTTTTTGAATTTTTTGTGTTTGAGGGAGTACAGGAAAGTGAAATGAGTGAAGTAAATCAGTAACGATAAAATAAATATAGCATAACATTAGGAGTGACTTTTTTGTTTGTTTTTGTTTTGTTTTTGTGTTTTTTTTTCTTTTTTTTTTTTTTTGAGTAAAACATTATGAGGACTTTAGTAAGACATCACATCATTATTTGTGTGTTCTAAATGGATTTTATTTTTGGGTTCCTGTCATTTGGCTGATGATTCGGATGGTGATCTTTGTGCATGACGCTATTAATTGGGGGAAAGAATGACACATTGATAGGTAGTGCGGCGACTAGTGTAGTGTGTTTGGTAGTGCTCATGGTGGCGTTGGGGTGGTGTGAATTGTGTTTGTTCTATTCTTGTGGTGGCATTAGTGTGATAAAGATGGTGAGTGGCTTCTGGTCATGAGAGGAGAAATTTGAAACAATGCAGGAAAGTCTAATAGCTCGGTTTTGAAGTGTTAGGATACCTACCTTTTCTGGGAAATCAGAGCTTCTCGAAATGCTTAAAAATTCAAAGAAATCGTAAATATTCCTTCTTGGTTGTGAGAATTTTTAAATAAAATTTAAGCGATGAACTTCGAGTATTGTAATTCTTTTATTTTATTTATTGTAGTACTTTGTTGAATTTGCATCAATGTTTTTTCTCCTACATTGGAGAGTTACCTTTTTCACTTAAAGTTGGTGTTTTTGTGTAACATTTCTTCTTTTGGGGCTTGCTTGGATTTATTTTCATTCTATCAATTTCTTGGGTTTTTATAAATTGGGCAATGATATCCTCACGATTCACTTTCAGTTTACATCCATTTTTTCACATTCACTTTCATATTTTAAAAATAAGTACATTTTCACATCAATTATAAATATCTATATAAAATAGTAGACGTGAATATCTTTCCTTAATAAATTTATGTACACACAGATCATCGTGTGGAGTAAATCCAAGTTGGTTATGAGGTTGTAATCTACGGGGGATACCTATAAAGGGAATCCCATGACTCATGCCAACTTGACCCACCCTATTTGCCCAATTCATCATCCTGTAATAGCACATCTATATATGTGGCTTTGTAATCATTTAAACGTACACTCAAAAACAAATACGACCTTAGTATCTATGGTTCACTAAGCTAGTGAAGTGTGACGCTAACGAACTCAAGATTGTGGGTTCTCAAGCTCAAGACATACAGTTCAAGCTTCAACAGTTTCAGGTGACATCAGTTCGTCAGCTGTGTTTGGAAAGAACTTTCTGGGTGTGTTGTTCAAGGATCCTCCCTTTCTTTTCTGCATTGTTGAAGTCTCTCCCAAGAAGCCCCATCTAGTTTTGAGTCCAAAACCTTCTTAGCCCTCTTCTTCCAAGGGGCCTTGTGTTAAGATTTGGGCCTTTTGTAATTAGAATCTAGTTGGGTTTTCCTGGACCATAACGATGGGCCATTTGGGTCCACTAATAAAAGCATTCTGTTGTGTATCCAATGAGATACCCATTTACTTCCTGCGAGCCATGAACGTAGATCCTTTTTCCCATGCACGTCCGGTCCTCTATTCCAACTGGAAATCTTCCTAGTTGTGCTCTCGTGCTTAGTGCATGTAGACGCAGTTGAGTCTTGGCAGGTCCCCTTAGGGGGCAAGAGTGTTTGTGGCCTCCCTGTTTGGAGTGAGGTCGTGGTAGCCTTGTCAAGCAACAAGCTTGACGGCAGCAGCATTGGAAGAGTTATTGGCGGAAAAAACTCTCCTTCACGGAAGAGTGAAGCATGTGAGTATATCTTTAGCGGGCGAGTAATAGCACGGAAGCAGCAAAGCGAAATAGGAAGAAATGTCTCGTGATGAAAGTGCGCTTGTGCACAGAAGCTATAGCGTTGGAAGCAAGCTTCGGAAAAATTCTTGAGGAATGCTCTGGAAACCCAATAAGGGAGTTCGAGATAACGGAGATAGACGATGAGTTATATCTAGTCGAGTTTGGAGACGGTCGGGATAAAAAGAAAATCAAGGAAATGAGTCCTTGGAGCTGTGAGAGCAACTGATTTTGCCAAAAGAGGTTTGAAGGCGAGCAAGTTCCAAAGCGACATAACTATAAGGCAATCTCCGTTTTGGGTTCAGGTTTAAAGAGCAGAACCAGTGAGACAGGTTGGGCTATAGGCTCCGCCTTAGGAGAAGTGATGTCCGTTGATGCATCAGACTCGGGCGTCCAATGGGGAAAGTACCTTAGGGTCCGAGTGAAGATCAATGTCACTAAGAAGCTAATTAGAGGAAAGAAAGTTAAGATTGAAGGTGGCAAGCAAAGATGGATTAGTTTTAAGTATGAAAGACTTCTGAATTTCTGCTATAGATGCGGTCTTCTTACCCACGACCTGAGGGATTGTGCTGAAGCCTCGGATAAAGAAAATCAAACGGAGCAAACAACCCTCCAATATGGACCGTGGTTGAGAGGGGAGGTGTCGCAAAGGTCTGGGAGCGAGGCACGAAAAGGTGGACATAGAGTTGGGCCGAGTATGGGAGACAAACATGGTGGCAACGAAGGAAAGCTAACGGAGAAGAACCTTCATGCGCCACTTGTGACAGGGGGCTGGGAGGTGACGAGGGGTCAACGGTAAACGGCCTAGGGAGCAGGAACACAAAGGATGAAACAAAAGGGTCTGATCCTGGAAACCAGACGCCAGGAAACAATCATGAAAAGGGGAATGACAGTGGTATCGGGCTAAACACAGGGAGCATCTTTCCTTTCCAAGGAAAGAAAAATTTGATTGAGCCCACAACTCAAAAAGAATATGTAGAAGATATGATGTAGGAGATGGGGACTCAACAGGGGAAGATCCTCATTTCAATTTCTGTTTGGCGCTAAAGTCTGAAGGCCCAAGAGGAGACGAAAGCCCAATAAAAATGAGAAGGTAAAGGGCCTAATGGCCATGTGTTTTAATGACGAGCTGGGCTGGGTTGCTGAGAGTCTGGGCCCGAAAATGGGCACTGGAAGAGACTTGCGAGGCAGGCCTACTGTAAAGAAGAGAGCATGGGCTTGGACCAACTGGGCAGTAAGAGAACCGGTCCTATACCCATTTAGGAACTTGAAAAAAATAAGCCAGTGCAGAAACGAAGGAAAACAGAGGAAAAAACAAATATCACGCTAGAAGAGGAAACCAATAAGGATCGTGGAGAGGCGGCGGCTGCGCAGCAGCGCCGCTGAGCTCAATGAGCACCTTGGCTTGGAATTGTCGGGGCCTTGGATCACCCCCGGCAATTCGGATCCTCACTGACAAGGTGAAATCAAAAAGTCCGATCCTGGTTTTCCTTATGGAGACCAAAGCAAGTTCAGCAATATGAAGGGTTTCATGAGAAAGTTGGAGATGACTCAGGGGATTGATGTACCAAGTAACAGTAAGAGCGGCGGGTTGGCAATGATTTGGAAGGAGGGAAAGGACATCCGTTTTAAGAGTTGCTCCAACTCGCATATTGACGTGGTGGTGTACGATGATAAGGGGCTGAATCCATGGAGGGCAACAGGGTTTTACAGGCACCCAAATGCGAGGAAAAGAAATATTTCATGGAGTTTGCTTGAAACACTGAAAAATCAGTGTGATATGCCGTGGGTGGTCTTCAACGATTTTAATGAAATCATCCACCCCGATGAAAAATTAGGATGGGCAGAACGTGATGTCGATCAGATGAGGGGTTTTAGAGACTGCTTGAGTGTTTGCGGGCTTCATGACATGGGCTTTGTTGGTAGCAGATTTACATGGTGCAACGATCGGTATGGGGACCAACGGACTCTTGTTCGATTGGACTGTGTGGTGGCCAATGAGGGATGGCTTGCGAGATTCTCTGAAGTGCAAGTCCATCATATTTCAATGGCAACTTCGGACCACTGCCTACTGGCTTTGTTCTTAAGGAAAAAGTGTTCCACCAAAAGAAAAGTGAGGAAGAGATTCTTATTTAAGGCAATGTGGACCAGAGATGATAGATGTAAAGAGGTGATTGAAGGGGCTTGGGATCCTTTGGGGGCTGAAGTTGATATTCAAGATAGGATAAGAAATTGCCAAGGGCAGCTTCGGAGGTGGAATTACGAGGTCTATGGGAACGTGAATAAGGTTCTGAAGGTGAAACAGGATCGGCTTAGACAGCTTGAGGCTTTGAATCTCTTGCATGAGACAGCGGAGGAAATTCAGGGATTGAAAAAAGGAAATCAACGAGACTCTCAGAAGGGAGGAGGTAATGTGGAATTAGAGATCCAGGGCCCTCTGGATTAAATGCGGCAATCGGAACACAAAATTCTTCCACGCTACGGCAAATCAAAGAAGAAGAACAAACAAGATTGAAGGGCTTCGAGGGGCGGATGAGGGGTGGTATGACCAGCCGGAAGATATTGAGAGAGAAGTCCTTAAGCATTTTTCTTCCATATTTAGCACAGCAAGCCCATCCTCTTTTGCTGCTAGCCTGGGAGCCATAAACCCGCGGGTCACGGCAGATATGAATGCCTCTCTCCTTAAGGAGTTCAGTGCGATGGAAGTCAGGAAAGCACTACATCAATTGCACACTACCAAAGCCCCCGACCCCGACGGTATGTCTCCTATCTTCTATCAAAAATACCGGGATGTTGTTGGAGATAGTGTAACAAACTCTGTTCTTCATGTTCTAAATTATGGTTGCATACCAAATGGATGGAATGAAACTTATATTTGTCTTATACCTAAGGTCAACTCCCCCAAAAAAAAATCAGAATTTAGACCAATTAGTCTATGTAACGTCCTATATAAAATTGTAGCAAAAGTCCTTGCTAACAGGTTGAAGCAGGTTCTGCCTAAAGTCATTAGCGAGTCTCAAAGTGCTTTTGTACCAAGAAGACAGATAACTGATAATGTGATAGCAGCATTCGAGACTACGCATAGCATTGACCTAAGAAGGAGGGAAAACATGGTTTGATGGCAATAAAGCTCGACACGAGCAAAGCGTACGACAGAGTGGAGTGGGCATATTTGGATGCAATGATGAGAAAATTGGGGTTTGCAAAGCGATGGATTAGTCTGATAATGATGCATGTGATGACGGTGACTTACTCAGTTCTTATAAATGGGGAGCCGAGAGGAAGAATATGCCCTTCTAGGAGTTGCGCCAAGGTGATCCCATTTCCCTGTATCTATTCCTTATATGCTCTGAAGGGCTTTCTGCTATGCTGAAGAAAGAGGAAACAGAGGGTAGAATAAGGGGGGTGTCGGTGTGCCGCGATGCTCCCCAAGTGTCCCACTTGCTGTTTGCAGATGATAGTATCATTTTTTGTAGATCAAGTGTGACGGAAGGACAGAGGGTGATGAAGGTGCTAGCTGATTATGAACTAGAATCGGGATAGAAGCTAAATATAGAGAAGACATCATTGTTCTTTAGTAGAAATACCAATAGAGATAGTCAAGAAGAAATTAAGGAACTGTTCGGGGCCTAAATTATCCAACAACATGAGAAATATTTGGGCTTGCCCCCGTTGGTGGGTCGTGGAAAGAAAAAGGCTTTTCCCGAATAAAAGACCAAGTTGGAAGGAAAATAGCAAATTGGAAAGGAAAGTTGTTGTCTAATGCGGGCCGAGAGATTCTAATTAAGGCGGTTTCCCAAGCCACACCTACCTATACAATGAAATTTGTTTCAAGTTCCCGGAATCCCTTTGCAATGAGCTAAATTCGATGATGAGAAATTTCTAGTGGGGGCAGAAAGATAAGGAGAGGAAAATGGCTTGGATCTCATGGGAGAAGCTATGCATCCCAAAATCAAAAGGCGGTATAGGGTTCAAGGATCTCAAGGCCTTCAACCTCGCTCCTAGCCAAACAAGGATGGCGGATTCAACAAAACCCAAACTCCATCACCCACAAAATTCTTAAAGCAAAGTATTTTGTGGGAAGCAATTTCATGGAGGCATATAAGGGTCTTCAGCCGAGGCTTGCCTCCATGAAATTGCTTCCCACAAAATACTTTGCTTTAAGAATTTTGTGGGTGATGGAGTTTGGGTTTTGTTGAATCCGCCATCCTTGTTTGGCTAGGAGCGAGGTTGAAGGCCTTGAGATCCTTGAACCCTATACCGCCTTTTGATTTTGGGATGCATAGCTTCTCCCATGAGATCCAAGCCATTTTCCTCTCCTTATCTTTCTGCCCCCACTAGAAATTTCTCATCATCGAATTTAGCTCATTGCAAAGGGATTCCGGGAACTTGAAACAGCTCATTGTATAGGTAGGTGTGGCTTGGGAAACCGCCTTAATTAGAATCTCTCGGCCCGCATTAGACAACAGCTTTCCTTTCCAATTTGCTATTTTCCTTCCAACTTGGTCTTTTATTCGGGAAAAAGCCTTTTTCTTTCCACGACCCACCAACGGGGGCAAGCCCAAATATTTCTCATGTTGTTGGATAATTTAGGCCCCGAACAGTTCCTTAATTTCTTCTTGACTATCTCTATTGGTATTTCTACTAAAGAACAATGATGTCTTCTCTATATTTAGCTTCTATCCCGATTCTAGTTCATAATCAGCTAGCACCTTCATCACCCTCTGTCCTTCCGTCACACTTGATCTACAAAAAATGATACTATCATCTGCAAACAGCAAGTGGGACACTTGGGGAGCATCGCGGCACACCGACACCCCCCTTATTCTACCCTCTGTTTCCTCTTTCTTCAGCATAGCAGAAAGCCCTTCAGAGCATATAAGGAATAGATACAGGGAAATGGGATCACCTTGGCGCAACTCCTAGAAGGGCATATTCTTCCTCTCGGCTCCCCATTTATAAGAACTGAGTAAGTCACCGTCATCACATGCATCATTATCAGACTAATCCATCGCTTTGCAAACCCCAATTTTCTCATCATTGCATCCAAATATGCCCACTCCACTCTGTCGTACGCTTTGCTCGTGTCGAGCTTTATTGCCATCAAACCATGTTTTCCCCTCCTTCTTAGGTCAATGCTATGCGTAGTCTCGAATGCTGCTATCACATTATCAGTTATCTGTCTTCTTGGTACAAAAGCACTTTGAGACTCGCTAATGACTTTAGGCAGAACCTGCTTCAACCTGTTAGCAAGGACTTTTGCTACAATTTTATATAGGACGTTACATAGACTAATTGGTCTAAATTCTGATTTTTTTTTGGGGGAGTTGACCTTAGGTATAAGACAAATATAAGTTTCATTCCATCCATTTGGTATGCAACCATAATTTAGAACATGAAGAACAGAGTTTGTTACACTATCTCCAACAACATCCCGGTATTTTTGATAGAAGATAGGAGACATACCGTCGGGGTCGGGGGCTTTGGTAGTGTGCAATTGATGTAGTGCTTTCCTGACTTCCATCGCACTGAACTCCTTAAGGAGAGAGGCATTCATATCTGCCGTGACCCGCGGGTTTATGGCTCCCAGGCTAGCAGCAAAAGAGGATGGGCTTGCTGTGCTAAATATGGAAGAAAAATGCTTAAGGACTTCTCTCTCAATATCTTCCGGCTGGTCATACCACCCCTCATCCGCCCCTCGAAGCCCTTCAATCTTGTTTGTTCTTCTTCTTTGATTTGCCGTAGCGTGGAAGAATTTTGTGTTCCGATTGCCGCATTTAATCCAGAGGGCCCTGGATCTCTAATTCCACATTACCTCCTCCCTTCTGAGAGTCTCGTTGATTTCCTTTTTCAATCCCTGAATTTCCTCCGCTGTCTCATGCAAGAGATTCAAAGCCTCAAGCTGTCTAAGCCGATCCTGTTTCACCTTCAGAACCTTATTCACGTTCCCATAGACCTCGTAATTCCACCTCCGAAGCTGCCCTTGGCAATTTCTTATCCTATCTTGAATATCAACTTCAGCCCCCAAAGGATCCCAAGCCCCTTCAATCACCTCTTTACATCTATCATCTCTGGTCCACATTGCCTTAAATAAGAATCTCTTCCTCACTTTTCTTTTTGGTGGAACCTTTTTCCTTAAGAACAAAGCCAGTAGGCAGTGGTCCGAAGTTGCCATTGAAATATGATGGACTTGCACTTCAGAGAATCTCGCAAGCCATCCCTCATTGGCCACCACACAGTCCAATCGAACAAGAGTCCGTTGGTCCCCATACCGATCGTTGCACCATGTAAATCTGCTACCAACAAAGCCCATGTCATGAAGCCCGCAAACACTCAAGCAGTCTCTAAAACCCCTCATCTGATCGACATCACGTTCTGCCCATCCTAATTTTTCATCGGGGTGGATGATTTCATTAAAATCGTTGAAGACCACCCACGGCATATCACACTGATTTTTCAGTGTTTCAAGCAAACTCCATGAAATATTTCTTTTCCTCGCATTTGGGTGCCTGTAAAACCCTGTTGCCCTCCATGGATTCAGCCCCTTATCATCGTACACCACCACGTCAATATGCGAGTTGGAGCAACTCTTAAAACGGATGTCCTTTCCCTCCTTCCAAATCATTGCCAACCCGCCGCTCTTACTGTTACTTGGTACATCAATCCCCTGAGTCATCTCCAACTTTCTCATGAAACCCTTCATATTGCTGAACTTGCTTTGGTCTCCATAAGGAAAACCAGGATCGGACTTTTTGATTTCACCTTGTCAGTGAGGATCCGAATTGCCGGGGGTGATCCAAGGCCCCGACAATTCCAAGCCAAGGTGCTCATTGAGCTCAGCGGCGCTGCTGCGCAGCCGCCGCCTCTCCACGATCCTTATTGGTTTCCTCTTCTAGCGTGATATTTGTTTTTTCCTCTGTTTTCCTTCGTTTCTGCACTGGCTTATTTTTTTCAAGTTCCTAAATGGGTATAGGACCGGTTCTCTTACTGCCCAGTTGGTCCAAGCCCATGCTCTCTTCTTTACAGTAGGCCTGCCTCGCAAGTCTCTTCCAGTGCCCATTTTCGGGCCCAGACTCTCAGCAACCCAGCCCAGCTCGTCATTAAAACACATGGCCATTAGGCCCTTTACCTTCTCATTTTTATTGGGCTTTCGTCTCCTCTTGGGCCTTCAGACTTTAGCGCCAAACAGAAATTGAAATGAGGATCTTCCCCCTGTTGAGTCCCCATCTCCTACATCATATCTTCTACATATTCTTTTTGAGTTGTGGGCTCAATCAAATTTTTCTTTCCTTGGAAAGGAAAGATGCTCCCTGTGTTTAGCCCGATACCACTGTCATTCCCCTTTTCATGATTGTTTCCTGGCGTCTGGTTTCCAGGATCAGACCCTTTTGTTTCATCCTTTGTGTTCCTGCTCCCTAGGCCGTTTACCGTTGACCCCTCGTCACCTCCCAGCCCCCTGTCACAAGTGGCGCATGAAGGTTCTTCTCCGTTAGCTTTCCTTCGTTGCCACCATGTTTGTCTCCCATACTCGGCCCAACTCTATGTCCACCTTTTCGTGCCTCGCTCCCAGACCTTTGCGACACCTCCCCTCTCAACCACGGTCCATATTGGAGGGTTGTTTGCTCCGTTTGATTTTCTTTATCCGAGGCTTCAGCACAATCCCTCAGGTCGTGGGTAAGAAGACCGCATCTATAGCAGAAATTCAGAAGTCTTTCATACTTAAAACTAATCCATCTTTGCTTGCCACCTTCAATCTTAACTTTCTTTCCTCTAATTAGCTTCTTAGTGACATTGATCTTCACTCGGACCCTAAGGTACTTTCCCCATTGGACGCCCGAGTCTGATGCATCAACGGACATCACTTCTCCTAAGGCGGAGCCTATAGCCCAACCTGTCTCACTGGTTCTGCTCTTTAAACCTGAACCCAAAACGGAGATTGCCTTATAGTTATGTCCTTTGGAACTTGCTCGCCTTCAAACTCCTTTAGCAAAATCAGTTGCTTCTCACAGCTCCAAGGACTCATTTCCTTGATTTTCTTTTTATCCCGACCGTCTCCAAACTCGACTAGATATAACTCATCGTCTATCTCCGTTATCTGAACTCCCTTATTGGGTTTCCAGAGCATTCTCAAAATTTTTCCGAAGCGCTTCCAACGCTATACTTCTGTGCACAAGCACTTTCATCACGAGACATTTCTTCCCTATTTCCTTTGCTGCTTCCGTGCTATTACTCCCCAAAGATATACTCACATCTTCCTCTTCCGTGAAGGAGAGTTTTTTCCATAACTCTTCCAGCTCTGCCGTCATTGTTGCTTGACAAGGCTACCACGACCTCACTAAACAGGAGGCCACAAACACTCTTGCAAGGGGACCTGCAAGACTCAACTGCGTCTACATGCACTAAGCACGAGAGCACAACTAGGAAGATTTCCAGTTGGAATAGGGACCGACGTGCATGGGAAAAAGGATCTACGTTCATGGCTCGCAGGAAGTAAGGTATTCATTGGATACACAACAAATACTTTTATTAGTGGACCCAAATGGCCCATTTATGGTCCAGGAAAACCCAACTAGATTCTAATTACAAAAGGCCCAAATAACACAAGTCTTGGAAGAAGAGGGCTAAGAAGGTTTTGGACTCAAAACTAGTGGGCTTCTTGGGAGAGACTTCAACAATGCAGAAAAGAAAGGAGGATCCTTGAACAACACACCCAGAAAGTTCTTCCAAACACAGTAAACTGATGTCACCTGAAACTGTTAAGCTTGAACTGTATGTCTTGAGCTTGAGAACCCACAATCTTGAGTTCGTTAGCGTCACACTTCACTGCTTAGTGAACCATAGATACTAAGGTCGTGTTTTTGAGTGTACGTTATGATTACAGCCACATATATAGATGTGCTATTACAGGATGATGGAGCAAATAGGGTGGGTCAAGTTGGCATGAGTCATGGGACCTGCCCCGTAGATTACAACCTCATAGCTCTTGGGATTTACTCCCACAGTCTGTGTGTACATAAATTTATTAAGGAAAATATTCACGTCTACTATTTTATATAAATATTTATAATTGATGTGAAAATGTACTTATTTTTAAAATATGAAAGTGAATGTGAAAAAATGGATGTAAACAAGTGAATGTGAGGATATCATTGCCCAATTTATAAAAACCCAAGAAATTGATAGAATGAAAATAAATCCAAGCAAGCCCCAAAAGAAAATGTTACACAAAAACACCAACTTTAAGTGAAAAAGGTAACTCTCCAATGTAGGAGAAAAACATTGATGCAAATTCAACAAGTCTACAATAATAAAATAAAGATTACAATACTCAAGTTCATGCTTAAATTTTATTTAAAAATTCTCACAACCAAGAAGGAATATTTGATTTCTTTGAATTTTTAAGCATTTCGGAGCTCTGATTTCGAAAAGGTAGGTATCTAACACTAAAACCAGTATTAGACTTCCCATTGTTTCAAATTTCTCCTCTCATGACCAGAAGCCACTCACCATCTTTATCACACTAATGCCACCACAAGAATGAACAAACACACCACACCACCCCAACGCCACCATGAGCACTACCAAACACACTACACTAGTCGCCGCACTACTATCAATGTGTCATTCTTTCCCCCAATTAATAGCGTCATGCACAAAGATCACCATCCGAATCATCAGCCAAACAGGAACCAAAAAATAAAATCCACGAACACACAAATAATGATGTGATGTCTTACTAAAGTCCTCATAATGTTTTACTCAAAAAAAAAAAAAAAAAAAAAAAAACCGAAACAAAACAAAACAAAAACAAACAAAAAAGTCCTCCTAATGTTATTATATTTATTTTATCGTTACTGATTTACTCACTCATTTCACTTTCCTGTACTCCTCAAACACAAAAATTCAAAAGCAAACCACTAGCATAGGAGTACTAACCTCACTCTATATTTGTAACTTATGAGATATATTCCTATACAATTTCCCTTACTAGTCGTCCAGATAAAACTTAACTGAAGCCTATATGGTCTCTTACGGTGTCATTTTGATTATAGGATATTACAGTTTTTAGGACACCGGGACGTGTCATTAGGCTATTTGCTCCATGTAAAGCGAGTTCTCGGTAATTCTTTTTTCTTTTCTTTTTCTTTTTTTTTTTCCTTTTTTTTCTCTCATTTTTACTCACTTTCTTTCTCTATTTCTCTTTCATTTTCTTTTTTATTCAACTCTTTTTTCAACCTTTGGCTATAACTAAATTGAAATATCTCAGAAGATTGGACATCTCTAACGATCATTTTACTAGCATCATGTCGCATTTCATGCAAGACCTCAAGCCTCTAAAATCTAAATACCTATTACTTGAAATCAAGTGCATTACACTTTTAGAGAACCCGCAAAGTAGTGAGTCTTGCTAGTCCAGAAATTAAGTAGAAAGACTTATGCTGGCTATGGATGGTGGTACTGGTATGCAAGCTAAGGAAACTCAATACCTCTGGTTCTTGGCATTAGATTCTATGTTGTCCACATACATGTTGGGACAAAAGGCTGCAAATTTGGCCAAAGAGAGGGAAATTCTGAAGAACTTTTAAGGACTCTACTCTAGAAACACCTCTAGCCATAGCTAGCTAGAGATCAGTCAAGCCAGTTGAAAGACACTCGAAGCTTAATTATGTTGTATATTAGTTTTAAACGATCAATGGCTTGCCTGTTGGAACCATATAAAATTTGATTTTACAACCTATACGGATTAAAATGATAGCTCGGACTGTCGTTAACGTTCATATGAAGAAACATCATATTCCCACATGTCAATGGAGTGGATATAGATAACAATATTATTAACAACCAGCTCAAAGATCATTTAGAAAACATCAAAACATTGATTGACAACATGAAATGATATTCGCACTAAATATTAAGAATCTTAATAAAATTTACACGGCTACCAAGTTTTTGCATCTTGGAACCATATAAAATTTGATTTTACAACCTATACGGATTAAATCGATAGCTCGGACTGTCGTTAACGTTCATATGAAGAAACATCATATTCCCACATGTCAATGGAGTGGATATAGATAACAATATTATTAACAACCAGCTCAAAGATCATTTAGAAAACATCAAAACATTGATTGACAACATTAAATGATATTCGCACTAAATATTAAGAATCTTAATAAAATTTACACGGCTACCAAGTTTTTGCCTGTTGGAACCATATAAAATTTGATTTTACAACCTATACGGATTAAACTGATAGCTCGGACTGTCGTTAACGTTCATATGAAGAAACATCATATTCCCACATGTCAATGGAGTGGATATAGATAACAATATTATTAACAACCAGCTCAAAGATCATTTAGAAAACATCAAAACATTGATTGACAACATTAAATGACATTCGCACTAAATATTAAGAATCTTAATAAAATTTACACAGCTACCAAGTTTTTGCCACAGCACCCCTAAGCTTGTACTCCATGCGATCCAGGAATTGAAAGTACAAAATTCTCCATTGCTTGTTTAAAAGTAAAGGACCCCATAAAACCCAAAAACCAACAACAAATCCAAGTGCCATGCTCACGTATAACCAATCCACTTCAAGTCCACCCGTATCCTTGCTACCTTTGTTTTCAATGTTGGGGTTTACATCATTCAAAGTACAATTATCAGTAAGTGGAGGTCCACAAAGTTCATTTCCAATAAAACTAGAAGCATTAAGGCTTTGAAGTTGAGTGCTTGAAGGAATTTTGCCAATTAATTTGTTGTTTGACAAATTCAACCGACTCAAAAAATTCAAACTCGACAAACTTGGAGGAATTTCACCTGAAAGTTGGTTTACAGAAAAATCAAGAGATTCCAGTGATCTCATAACACCTATACTCTTAGGAATCCTTCCAGTAAAGATATTAAATGACAAATTCAATGATTGTAATCCTTGGAGACTAGTCACTTCACTGGGGATCTCTCCAGAGAAATTGTTCTTCGAAAGATCTATACTTTTTACTAGCCCAAGAATGGTGCCATACTCAACAACTCGCCCCTTCATCACAAGCAATGCACTTTCAAATTTCTCATATTCATCATATCCCATTGAGAAGCCATATGAATAAATGGCAATGTTTGAACTGTTAGTTGTGGTCATGGCACTGAAATTCATAACACATGTAGGTATGCCTCCAAATAGCTTATTATGCGAAAGGTCCAAGATTTGGAGTGAAGTCAGAGCACAAACTTCTTTTGGCATAAGACCATGAAAATTATTTGAGCGAAGGCTGAGAATCATCAAGTTTGAAAGTTGTCCTATCCATGAAGGCATGCTTCCAACAAATTCATTTTCACCAATATCAATGGTCACCAACTCTTTACAATTTTTCAAAGAGGATGGTAATTTTCCAGAGAATTTGTTGTCATATAGGTGTAAATACGTAAGATCAATCAAAGATCCAATGGATGCTGGAATACTACCAGTGAAATTATTGCTTCCCAAATTTAAGGTAGACAAACTTTGCCACATTTTCCAACAATCAGCTATTTCTCCTGATAAAAGATTTTTTTCAAAATCGAGATATTCCATTTGTTTGGGCTCATTCATCTTGTAACACAAAAAGTGAGATATAGATCCAGACAATAAATTGTTCGAAAGGTCTAATATAGTCACATTTGAGGATATAAGAGGTAACGAACCTTTGAAGCAATTTGAACTCATATCAAATGTTGGACGAAAAGAAAAAACCATTAGAATATTTGGAACCTCTCCATATATCAGATTGTGAGACAAATTTAGATATCCGAATTGAGAAGACAAGTTCCAAAACAAAGGTGGAACTACATCTGAAACATTGGTGTTGGATATATCCAAATACCAGAGACGCTTTTGTGAACAAAGCCACGATGGAAATTTTGGCCCTAAATTCCATGATCTTAATCCTAACTGGTACAGTTGAAAAGGAGGGATCCAATTGTGGCTTACTTCTAAAGTAAGTTGATTTTCCAATTGATTTTGAGATGCATGAAGTTGTGTTAATCTTGTTAAATTGGCAAAATGAAGTTCAGATACAACTCCCTCCAACATATTGAAATCAATATTTAGAGACTCTAATTTGGAAAGTTGTCCAAAACTATGAGGAAGAGTTCCATTCAATTGATTTTCTGCAAGGTCCAAGAATTTCAAAGATGAAAGATTTTCTATAGACTCTGGAATTGGGCCTGAAATTGATGTATTCCTTAATGAAAGTTGGACCAGATTTATAAATTGCCCAATTAGCTCATTAGTCAAATGACCAGAAAGTTGAGCTTCAGTCAAGTCTAGGATCTCTAGTCCATTTGAAGCACATCCCGATAAACTTTCTAAGATTTCAGATATGTCTTGACTCAATTTGTTGAATGACAATTCAATTTCCTTTAAGTTGCAGAGATTTCCCAACGATCTTGGTATCTTTCTTCCAAGTTCATTGAATGACATGCGTATGCTAATGGCAGATGTTAGGTTTGCAATAGAGCTAGAGATTGTACCTTGCAAATTATTGAAGGCAAGGTCCAGAAACTCAAGACGATTAAAACTATACAACCAATTGGGAATTGAAGAGTTGAAATTGTTAGAAGATAGATCAAGATGTACAAGAGAGGTCATGTTTTGGAGACCAACAGGGATTGGACCTTGCAAACCATTGGCAGCTAGATCAAGAGAAACTAGATTATGAAGACCAAAGACCCATGATGGAATCAAGTTGTTTTTTACAAAACGGTTTGCTGAAAGATCAAGGGTGGTGAGAGATGAAAAGTTAATACTGGGTATGGGTGGGATGAAACCAGAAAGGTCGCAATATGACAATCTCAACTCTGACAAGGAAGGGATTGTGTTTATCTCCTGTAGCCAATCAGAGGCTTTGCTAAGGTTTACACCGCTCAAATCAAGGTGTTGAATTAAAGGAAGACCAGAAAGCCATTGAAGGTTCATGACATTTAAATCATTATAATAAGCACCTCCAAGATCAAGATAGTGCAAATCAGAGAGATTCCCAAGTTGATGAGGAATCAATCCCCCAAATCCCGCACAGGAGAGACTAAGATATCTTAAGCTCCCCATTGAACCAAGGAATTTGGGAATTTGAGTATAATGGAAATAATTGTTGCTGAGGTCCAAGTAAATCAAATGCTTCAAATCAAGCAGAGAAGGATTTATCTTACCTCCCAATCTTGATTGCTTATAAGATGCAGAATCATCCACCAAAGGAAAGCTTCTGAGACGGAGTTCATGGACATGACCAGTAACGTTGTGGCAGACAACTCCCACCCAGTGACAACAATCTCCATCACCAGCCCAAGAGACAAGCCGGTCTAAAGGGTCTTTAAGATCTTGCTTGAACTTAAGAAGTGCCTGTCGCTCACTTTCTATGCAACGAACCTGATCAGACTCTCCACTGCTGAACTTAGGATTGATAGATGCTATACTGAGCAGCCCAAGTAAAAGGATTAATGTAACGACTCTTATTCTCAAGAAAAGGTCCATGATCAAAGATTTTGTAAATAACAGCAAAGGTTTTTTTTTTGGATAATTGTAAATAACAGCAAAGGTAATCCACGAAAATGCTACTAATGTCATGGTCATTTATAGGAGACGAAGACGCGTAAGTCTTTTTGATTAGTATAGAGACGCGTCATAATAACTCTTTTGCTGAGTTTCTTTCGGCTTTCGGTTTCAATTTCCAGCTGAATTCGGAAGCTTCAGTGGAAAGCATATATACTAATCTTGATAGAGACATTACTGTAAGTCTTGCAGATAGGACCCTCTGTTTTGTGGTTGGGAACGAATTGAAGGTATCAATTTTCTTACCCGCCAAAGTGGAACGTTGATTGGACTAGTTGGAAATTTCATCGCTCATTAATACAAATAATTGAGGTATTATTTATTCGGTGTGTCCTAAAGTTTTCTTTTTTCTTTTTGTGAGAAAAACCTTGAGGTAGAATTGGCTGATTCGTACTAAAACATATAATTTAAAAATAAAAAAAATAAAAAACATGGCAGAGTTGCAAAACAATAATTAATGTTATCATCAAGAAGCCAGGTCAACTTTTAGAAAGTAATTTTATTTTCTTTACCAAATTTTTTCCTTTCTCTTTTTTTTTTTTTTTTTTTTTTTTTTTTTTTTTTTTTTTTTTTTTTTCTTCTTAATTTTCTTTACCATTTCTTCGGAAAATTATTAGGTACTCCCGGAGTACCATAAATGCGTACTCCCTCCTCTCACATGAATAGTGAGTTCCACTATAATTAGTGGGATCCACCATTCATGTGAGATGAGGGAGTACGCATTTATGGTACTCCAGGAGTACACAATAATTTCCCCATTTCTTCAATCATTTGTTGTTTAGAAAAGATTCATTCATCATTGTTCTTGGTAAGTTAAATTAGGATTACAACGGATCACAAAGAGAAGCCATGTCCAACGACAAACATTTGGTAAAATCCTTTTCTTCTAGAAACGAATTATAAAAGAACATTTCAAGTGAATCCATCATCCATCTACCCGTTTTGCAGATTACTACATCTACAAAGGCATACACAACAATAAAACCCATTTTAACAAATCCACCATCCCTGTACCCATTTTGCAAATCTAAACCCATTTTGTAGTTCCATTGACTTTAAAGTTATTTTGCCAAAAGTCTGACTTATTTTAGACGAAAATTTCTTTGATTATAACATATATAAAAAATTTGAGGATCAATAAATTGGAATAGGATCATAAAAGGTAAACTTCATTAGTATATATATGAAATTTGAATATCGTGAGTGTTTTGAGTGATGTATAGAAAACGAATTGCCTAGATTTTTTGGAATCAAAATGATAACTATATTATAATTACCTTTTTTTTTAATAGGTAGGATCATCCAAGTTAATTGAAAATGTGTGATGCTATAGCCCAGAATCTTTCCTAATCAATACTAGTGTGAAGTATGAACAATTCAACATTCTTTTGATGGAATAGGTGACATTGGAGTTTCCTATCGTATACAATGTGTTTCTTTGATA
The DNA here is from genome assembly GCF_040712315.1 of Castanea sativa. NCBI lineage: Eukaryota > Viridiplantae > Streptophyta > Magnoliopsida > Fagales > Fagaceae > Castanea > Castanea sativa. The sequence continues at coordinate 7,312,993 of NC_134018.1, forward strand.
TTGTAAAATTTTTTTAGCTAGCTATTGAAATGTCTAGTATGACTAGTTCCAAAAGTCATGTGCTTTACAGTGAAAACGTTAAGTAATTATTAATTAAAATTGTGATTATTTTGGGAAAAATAAAAAAAGAAGTGCAAAATGTTTTGATGTTAGGGGAAATGAAGTGGTGTCCTAGTTGTTCTGTTTATTATCTATTTTAGTGGTTCTGTTCACAATTTGCGCATTGTTTGGTTTTGTTTGAAATTCATGCCAAAAATATCTATGATGAAACTTCTAGTTCCATTGACTTTAAAGTTACTCTGCCAAAAGTCCGACTTATTTTAGACGAAATTTTTTTTGATTATTACTTATATACAAAATTAGAGGATCAATAAATTGGAATAGGATCATAAAAGGAAAATTTCATTAGTAACTATATGAAATCTGAATATCGTGAGTGTTTTGAGTGATGTATAGTAAACTAATCGCTTAGATTTTGGAATCAAAATGATAACTATCTTATTTTTCCTTTTTTTTAATAGGTAGGATCATACAAATTAATTGAAAATGTGAGATGCTCTAGCCCAGAATCTTTCCTAAGCAATACTAGTGCGAAGTATGAACAATTCAACATTCTTTTGATGGAATAGGTGACATCGGAGTTTCCTATCATATACGATGGGTTTGTTTGATATTGTAAAACTGTTTTAGCTAGCTATTGAAAAGTCTAGTAGACTAGTTCCAAAAGTCCTGTGCTTCACAGTGAAAATGTGAAATAATTATTAATTAAAATTGAGATTATTTTAGGAAAAAAAAAAAAAAGCAATGAGTGCATAAAGTTTTGATGTTAGGGGAAAATGACGTGGTGTCCTAGTTGTTCTGTTTAGTATCTATTTTATTGGTTCTGTTCACAATTTGCTCATTGTTTTGTTTTGTTTGAAATTCAAGCCAAAAATATGTTAGATGAAGCATCTTGTTCCATTGACTTTAAAGTTACTTTGCCAATAGTCCGACTTAGTTTAGATGGAAATTTCTTTGATTATGACTTACATACAAAATTCGAGGATCAATAAATTGGAATAGGATCAAAAAAGGTAAATTTCATTAGTAATTATATGAAATCTAAATATCGTGAGTGTTTTCTGTGATTTATAGTAAATTAATCGCTTAGATTTTTTGGAATCAAAATGATAACAATATTATTATTGCCTGTTTATTTAATAGGTAGGATCATCCAAGTTAATTGAAAATATGTGATGCTCTAGCCTTGAATCTTTCCTAATCAATACTAGTGTGAAGCATGAACAATTCAACATTCTTTTGATGGAATAGGTAACATTTGAGTTTTCTATCGTACACAATGGGTTTGTTTGATATTGTAAAATTGTTTGAGCTAGCTATTGAAAAGTCTAGTACGACTAGTTCCAAAAGTCATGTGCTTCACAGTGAAAATGTGAAATAATTATTATTAAAATTGTGATTATTTTAGGAAAAAAAAGAGAGAGGAGAGAGTGCATAAGGTTTTGATGTTAGGGGAAATGAAGTGGTGTCCTAGTTGTTCTGTTTAGTATCTATTTTATTGGTTCTGTTCACAATTTGGGCATTGTTTTGTTTTGTTTGAAATTCAAGCCAAAAATATGTTAGATGAAACATCTAGTTCAATTGACTTTAAAGTTACTTTGCCAAAAGTCCAACTTAGTTTAGATGGACATTTCTTTGATTATTACTTATATACCAAATTTGAGGATCAATAAATTGGAATAGGATCAAAAAAGGTAAATTTCATTAGTAAATATATGAAATTTGAATATCGTGTGTGTTTTGAGGGATGTATGGTAAACTAATCGCTTAGATTTTTTGGAATAAAAAAGATAGTTATATTATAATTACCTTTTTTTTAATATGTAGGATCACCCAAGTTAATTGAAAATGTGTGATGCTCTAGCCCAGAATCTTTCCTAGTCAATACTTGTGTAAAGTATGAACAATTCAATATTCTTTTGAAGGAATAGGTGACATTCAAGTTTCCTATCGTATACAATATGTTTGTTTGATAGTGTAAAATTGTTTTAGCTAGCTATTGAAAAGTCTAGTATGGCTAGTTCCGAAAGTCATGTACTTTACAGTGAAAATTTGAAGTAATTATTACTTAATATTGTGATTATTTTGGGAAATATTAAAAAAGCAGTGAGTGCATAATGTTTTGATGTTAGGGGAAACGAAGTGGTGTCCTAGTTGTTTTGTTTATCATCAATTTTAGCAGTTTTGTTCACAATTTGGGCATTGTTTGGTTTTGTTTGAAATTCATGCCAAAAATATGTATGATGCAACTTTTAGTTGCATTGACTTTAAAGTTACTTTGCCAAAACTCCAACTTATTTTAGACGGAAATTTCTTTCATTATTACTTATATACAAATTTCGAGGATCAATAAATTGGAATAGGATCAAAAAAGGAAAATTTCATTAGTAACTATATGAATTCTAAATATAATGAGTGTTTTGTGTAATTTATAGTAAACTAATCTCTTAGATTTTTTGGAATCAAAATGACAACTATATTATTATTACCTGTTTTTTTAATAGGTAGGATCATCCAAGTTAATTGAAAATATGTGATGCTCTAGACCTAAATCTTTCTGAATCAATACTAGTGTGAAGTATGAAGAATTCAACATTCTTTTGATGGAATAGGTGACATTGGAATTTTCTATTGTATACAATGGGCTTGTTTGATATTGTAAAATTATTTGAGCTAGCAATTGAAAAGTCTATTATGACTAGTTCCAAAAGTCATGTGCTTTTCAGTGAAAATGTGAAGTAATTATTAATTAAAATTGTGATTATTTTGGGAAAAATTAAAAAAGCAGTGAGTGCATAATGTAGTGATGTTAGGGGAAATGAAGTGGTGTCCTAGTTATTCTGTTTGTTATCTACTTTAGTGGTTCTGTTCACTATTTGCGCAATAATTTGTTTTGTTTGAAATTCATGCCAAAAATATGTAGGATGAAAGTTCCATTTCCATTGACTTTAAAGTTACTTTGCCAAAAGTCCGACTTATCTTAGATGGAAATTTCTTTGATTATTACTTATATACAAAATTTGAGGATCAACAAATTGGAATAAGATCATAACAGGTAAATTTCATTAGTAAATATATGAAATCTGAATATCGTGAGTGTTTTGAGTGATGTATAGTAAACTAATCGCTTAGATTTTTTGGAATCAAAATGATAACTATATTGTTATTACCTTTTGTTTTTAATAGGTAGGATCATCCAAGTTAATTGAAAATCTGTGATGCTCTAGCCTAGAATCTTTCCTAATCATTACTAGTGTGAAGTATGAACAATTCAACATTCTTTTGGTGGAATAGGTGACATTGGAGTTTCCTATCGTATACAATGGGTTTGGTTGATATTGTAAAATTATTTGAGCATGCTATTGAAAAGTCTAGTATGACTAGTTCCAGAAGTCATGTGCTTTATTATGAAAATGTGAAGTAATTACTAATTAAAATTGTGATTATTTTAGGAAAAAAAGAAGCAGTGAGTGCATAGCGTTTTTATGTTAGGGGAAATGAAGTGGTCTTCTAGTTGTTCTGTTTATTACCTATTTTAGTGGTTTTGTTGACAATTTGTGCGTTGTTTTGTTTACTTTGTAATTCACGCCAGAAATATGTATAATGAAACTTCTAGTTCCATTGACTTTAAAGTTACTTTGCCAAAAGTCCGACCTATTTTAGATGGAAATTTCTTTCCTTATTACTTATATAAAAAATTCAAGGATCAATAAATTGGAATAGGATTATAAAAGGTAAATTTCATTAGTAAATATATGAAATCTGAATATCATGAGTGTTTGGAGTGAGGTATAGTAAACTAATAGCTTAGATTTCTTGGAATCAAAATGATAACTATATTGTTATTACCTTTTTTTTAATAGGTAGGATCATCCAAGTTAATTGAAAATATGAGATGCTCTAGCGCAGAATCTTTCCTAAGCAATACTAGTGTAAATTATGAACAATTCAACATTCTTTTGATGGAATAAGAGACATTGGAGTTTCCTATTGTATACGATGGGTTTGTTTGATATTGTAAAACTGTTTTAGCTAGCTATTGAAAAGTCTAGTATGACTAGTTCCAAAAGTCATGTGCTTCATAGTGAAAATGTGAAATAATTATTATTAAAATCGTGATTATTTTAGGAAAAAAAGAGAGAGGAGAGAGTGCATAAGGTTTTGATGTTAGGGGAAATGAAGTGGTGTCCTAGTTGTTCTGTTTAGTATCTATTTTATTGGTTTTGTTCACAATTTGGGCATTGTTTTGTTTTGTTTGAAATTCATGCCAAAAATATGTTAGATGAAACATCTAGTTCCATTGACTTTAAAGTTACTTTGCCAAAAGTCCAACTTATTTTAGATGGACATTTCTTTGATTATTACTTATATACCAAATTTGAGGATCAATAAATTGGAATAGGATCGTAAAAGGTAAATTTCATTAATAAATATATGAAATCTGAATATCGTGTGCGTTTTGAGGGATGTATAGTAAACTAATCGCTTAGATTTTTTGGAATAAAAAAGATAGTTATATTATAATTACCTGTTTTTTTAATATGTAGGATCATCCAAGTTAATTGAAAATGTGTGATGCTCTAGCCCAAAATCTTTCCTAGTCAATACTTGTGTAAAGTATGAACAATTCAATATTCGTTTGAAGGAATAGGTGACATTCAAGTTTCCTATCGTATACAATGGGTTTGTTTGATAGTGTAAAATTGTTTTAGCTAGCTATTGAAAAGTCTAGTATGGCTAGTTCCGAAAGTCATGTGCTTTACAATGAAAATTTGAAGTAATTGTTAGTTATAATTGTGATTATTTTGGGAAAAATTAAAAAAGTAGTGAGTGCATATTGTTTTGATGTTAGGGGAAACGAAGTGGTGTCCTAGTTGTTCTGTTTATCATCTATTTTAGCGGTTTTGTTCACAATTTGGCCATTGTTTGGTTTTGTTTGAAAGTCATGCCAAAAATATGTATGATGAGACTTTTAGTTACATTGACTTTAAAGTTACCTTGCCAAAAGTCCGACTTATCCTAGAAGGAAATTTCTTTGATTATTACTTATATACAAAATTTGAGGCTCAACAAATTGGAATAAGATCATAACAGGTAAATTTCATTAGTAAATATATGAAATCTAAATATCATGATTGTTTTGTGCAATTTATAGTAAACAAATTTCTTAGATTTTTTGGAATCAAAATGACAACAATATTATTATTACCTGTTTTTTTAATAAGTAGGATCATCCAAGTTAATTGAAAATATGTGATGTTCTAGACCTGAATCTTTCTGAATCAATACTAGTGTGAAGTATGAAGAATTCAACATTCTTTTGATGGAATAGGTGACATTGGAATTTTCTATCTTATACAATGGGCTTGTTTGATATTGTCAAATTATTTGAGCTAGCAATTGGAAAGTCTATTATGACTAGTTCCAAAAGTCACGTGCTTTTCAGTGAAAATGTGAAGTAATTATTAATTAAAATTGTGATTATTTTGGGAAAAATTAAAAAAGGAGTGAGTGCATAATGTAGTGATGTTAGGGGAAATGAAGTGGTGTCCTAGTTGTTCTGTTTGTTATCTACTTTAGTGGTTTTGTTCACTATTTGCGCATTAATTTTGACTTATTTTAGTGGAAATTTCATTGATTATTACTTATATACGAATTTCAAGGATCAATAAATTGGAATAGGATTATAAAGGGTAAATTTCATTAGTAAATATATGAAATCTAAATATCGTGAGTGTTTTGAGTGAGGTATAGTAAACTAATAGCATGGAGTTCTTGGAATCAAAATGATAACTATATTGTTATTACCTTTTTTTTTTAATTGGTAGGATCATCCAAGTTAATTGAAAATGTGAGATGCTCTAGCCCAGACTCTTTCCTAAGCAATACTAGTGTGAAGTATAAACAATTAAACATTCTTTTGATGGAATAGGTGACATTTGAATTTCCTATCGTATACGATGGGTTTGTTTGATATTGTAAAACTATTTTAGGTAGCTATTGTAAAGTCTAGTATGAGTAGTTCCAAAAGTCATGTGCTTCACAGTGAAAATGTGAAATAGTTATTTATTAAAATTGCGATTATTTTACGAAAAAAAAAGGCACTGAATGCGTAAAGTGTTGATGTAAGGGGAAATGACGTGGTGTCCATGTTGTTCTGTTTATTATCTATTTTATCGCTTCTGTTCACTATTTGGGAATTGTTTTGTTTGAAATTCAAGCCAAAAATTTGTCTGATGAAACTTCTAGTTTAATTGAGTTTAAAGTTACTTTGCCAAAATTTCGCCTTATTTTAGATGGAAATTTCATTGATTATTGCTTATATAAGAATTTTGAGGATCAATAAATTGGAATAGGATTATAAAGGGTAAATTTCATTAGTAAATATATGAAATCTGAATATCGTGAGTGTTTTGAGTGAGGTATAGTAAACTAATAGCTTGGAGTTCTTGGAATCAAAATGATAACTATATTGTTATTACCTTTTTTTTTTTAATTGGTAGGATCATCCAAGTTAATTGAAAATGTGAGATGCTCTAGCCCAAACTCTTTCCTAAGCAATACTAGGGTGAAGTATAAACAATTAAACATTCTTTTGATGGAATAGGTGACATTTGAATTTCCTACCGTATACGATGGGTTTGTTTGATATTGTAAAACTATTTTAGGTAGCTATTGTAAAGTGTAGTATGACTAGTTCCAAAAGTCATGTGCTTCAAAGCGAAAATGTGAAATAGTTATTAATTAAAATTGCGATTATTTTACGAAAAAAAAGGCACTCAATGTGTCTAGTGTTGATGTAAAGGGAAATGACGTGGTGTCCTAGTTGTTCTGTTTATTATCTATTTTGTCGCTTCTGTTCACTGTTTAGGAATTCTTTTGTTTGAAATTCATGCCAAAAATTTGTATGATGAAACTTCTAGTTCAATTGACTCTAAAGTTACTTTGCCAAAATTTCGCCTTATTTTAGATGGAAATTTCATTGATTATTACTTATATAAGAATTTCAAGGATCAATAAATTGGAATAGGATTATAAAGGGCAAATTTCATTAGAAAATATATCAAATCTGAATATCGTGAGTGTTTTGAGTGAGGTATAGTAAACTAATAGCTTAGAGTTCTTGGAATCAAAATGATAACTATATTTTTATTACCTTTTTTTTTTAATTGGTAGCATCATCCTAGTTAATTGAAAATGTGAGATGCTCTAGCCCAGACTCTTTCCTAAGCAATACTAGTGTGAAGTATAAACAATTAAACATTCTTTGGATGGAATAGGTGACATTTGAATTTCCTATCATATACGATGGGTTTGTTTGATATTGTAAAACTATTTTAGGTAGCTATTGTAAAGTGTAGTATGACTAGTTCCAAAAGTCATGTGCTTCAAAGCGAAAATGTGAAATAGTTATTAATTAAAATTGCGATTATTTTACGAAAAAAAAGGCACTCAATGTGTCTAGTGTTGATGTAAAGGGAAATGACGTGGTGTCCTAGTTGTTCTGTTTATTATCTATTTTGTCGCTTCTGTTCACTGTTTAGGAATTCTTTTGTTTGAAATTCATGCCAAAAATTTGTATGATGAAACTTCTAGTTCAATTGACTCTAAAGTTACTTTGCCAAAATTTCGCCTTATTTTAGATGGAAATTTCATTGATTATTACTTATATAAGAATTTCAAGGATCAATAAATTGGAATAGGATTATAAAGGGCAAATTTCATTAGAAAATATATCAAATCTGAATATCGTGAGTGTTTTGAGTGAGGTATAGTAAACTAATAGCTTAGATTTCTTGGAATCAAAATGATCACTTTATTGTTATTACCTTTTTTTTTAATTGGTAGGATCTTCCATGTTAATTTAAAATGTGAGATGCTCTAGCATGGACTCTTTCCTAAGCATTACTAGTGTGAAGTATAAACAATTCAACATTCTTTTGATGGAATAGGTGACATTTGAATTTCCTATCGTATACGATGGGTTTGTTTGATATTGTAAAATCATGGCTATTGTAAAGTCTAGTATGACTAGTTCCAAAAGTCATGTGCTTCAAAGTGAAAATGTGAAATAGTTATTAATTAAAATTGCGATTATTTTACGAAAAAAAAGGCACTGAATGCGTCTAGTGTTGATGTAAGGGGAAATGACGTGGTGTCCTAGTTGTTCTGTTTATTATCTATTTTATCGCTTCTGTTCATTGTTTGGGAATTGTTTCGTTTGAAATTCATGCCAAAAATTTGTATGATGAAACTTCTAGTTCAATTGACATTAAAATTACTTTGCCAAAATTTTGACCTATTTTAGATTGAAATTTCATTGATTATTACTTATATAAGAATTTCGAGGATCAATAAATTGGAATAGGATTATAAAGGGTAAATTTCATTAGTAAATATATGAAATCTGAATATCGTGAGTGTTTTGAGTGAGGTATAGTAAACTAATAGCTTAGAGTTCTTGGAATCAAAATGATAACTATATTTTTATTACCTTTTTTTTTTAATTGGTAGCATCATCCTAGTTAATTGAAAATGTGAGATGCTCTAGCCCAGACTCTTTCCTAAGCAATACTAGGGTGAAGTATAAACAATTAAACATTCTTTTGATGGAATAGGTGACATTTGAATTTCCTACCGTATGCGATGGGTTTGTTTGATATTGTAAAACTATTTTAGGTAGCTATTGTAAAGTCTAGTATGAGTAGTTCAAAAAGTCATGTGCTTCACAGTGAAAATGTGAAATAGTTATTTATTAAAATTGCGATTATTTTACGAAAAAAAAGGCACTGAATGCGTAAAGTGTTGATGTAAGGGGAAATGACGTGGTGTCCTAGTTGTTCTGTTTATTATCTATTTTATCGCTTCTGTTCACTATTTGGGAATTGTTTTGTTTGAAATTCAAGCCAAAAATTTGTCGGATGAAACTTCTAGTTTAATTGAGTTTAAAGTTACTTTGCCAAAATTTTGCCTTATTTTAGATGGAAATTTCATTGATTATTACTTATATAAGAATTTTGAGGATCAATAAATTGGAATAGGATTATAAAGGGTAAATTTCATTAGTAAATATATGAAATCTGAATATCGTGAGTGTTTTGAGTGAGGTATAGTAAACTAATAGCTTGGAGTTCTTGGAATCAAAATGATAACTATATTGTTATTACCTTTTTTTTTTTAATTGGTAGGATCATCCAAGTTAATTGAAAATGTGAGATGCTCTAGCCCAGACTCTTTCCTAAGCAATACTAGTGTGAAGTATAAACAATTAAACATTCTTTTGATGGAATAGGTGACATTTGAATTTCCTATCGTATACGATGGGTTTGTTTGATATTGTAAAACTATTTTAGGTAGCTATTGTAAAGTCTAGTATGAGTAGTTCAAAAAGGCATGTGCTTCACAGTGAAAATGTGAAATAGTTATTTATTAAAATTGCGATTATTTTACGAAAAAAAAGGCACTGAATGCGTAAAGTGTTGATGTAAGGGGAAATGACGTGGTGTCCTAGTTGTTCTGTTTATTATCTATTTTATCGCTTCTGTTCACTATTTGGGAATTGTTTTGTTTGAAATTCAAGCCAAAAATTTGTCTGATGAAACTTCTAGTTTAATTGAGTTTAAAGTTACTTTGCCAAAATTTTGCCTTATTTTAGATGGAAATTTCATTGATTATTACTTATATAAGAATTTCGAGGATCAATAAATTGGAATAGGATTATAAAGGGTAAATTTCATTAGTAAATATATGAAATCTGAATATCGTGAGTGTTTTGAGTGAGGTATAGTAAACTAATAGCTTGGAGTTCTTGGAATCAAAATGATAACTATATTTTTATTACCTTTTTTTTTTAATTGGTAGCATCATCCTAGTTAATTGAAAATGTGAGATGCTCTAGCCCAGACTCTTTCCTAAGCAATACTAGTGTGAAGTATAAACAATTAAACATTCTTTTGATGGAATAGGTGACATTTGAATTTCCTATCGTATACGATGGGTTTGTTTGATATTGTAAAACTATTTTAGGTAGCTATTGTAAAGTCTAGTATGACTAGTTCCAAAAGTCATGTGCTTCAAAGCGAAAATGTGAAATAGTTATTAATTAAAAAATCGATTATTTGACGAAAAAAAAGGCACTCAATGTGTCTAGTGTTGATGTAAAGGGAAATGACGTGGTGTCCTAGTTGTTCTGTTTATTATCTATTTTGTCGCTTCTGTTCACTGTTTAGGAATTCTTTTGTTTGAAATTCATGCCAAAAATTTGTATGATGAAACTTCTAGTTCAATTGACTCTAAAGTTACTTTGCCAAAATTTCGCCTTATTTTAGATGGAAATTTCATTGATTATTACTTATATAAGAATTTCAAGGATCAATAAATTGGAATAGGATTATAAAGGGCAAATTTCATTAGAAAATATATCAAATCTGAATATCGTGAGTGTTTTGAGTGAGGTATAGTAAACTAATAGCTTAGATTTCTTGGAATCAAAATGATCACTTTATTGTTATTACCTTTTTTTTTAATTGGTAGGATCTTCCATGTTAATTTAAAATGTGAGATGCTCTAGCATGGACTCTTTCCTAAGCATTACTAGTGTGAAGTATAAACAATTCAACATTCTTTTGATGGAATAGGTGACATTTGAATTTCCTATCGTATACGATGGGTTTGTTTGATATTGTAAAATCATGGCTATTGTAAAGTCTAGTATGACTAGTTCCAAAAGTCATGTGCTTCAAAGTGAAAATGTGAAATAGTTATTAATTAAAATTGCGATTATTTTACGAAAAAAAAGGCACTGAATGCGTCTAGTGTTGATGTAAGGGGAAATGACGTGGTGTCCTAGTTGTTCTGTTTATTATCTATTTTATCGCTTCTGTTCATTGTTTGGGAATTGTTTCGTTTGAAATTCATGCCAAAAATTTGTATGATGAAACTTCTAGTTCAATTGACATTAAAATTACTTTGCCAAAATTTTGACCTATTTTAGATTGAAATTTCATTGATTATTACTTATATAAGCATTTCGAGGATCAATAAAATTGGAATAGGATTATAAAGGGTAAATTTCATTAGGAAATATATGAAATCTTAATATCGTGAGTGTTTTGAATGAGGTATAGTAAACTAATAGCTTAAATTTCTTGGAATCAAAATGATAACTATATTGTTATTACCTTTTTTTTTAATTGGTAGGATCATCCAAGTTAATTGAAAATGTGAGATTCTCTAGCCCAGAATCTTTCCTAAGCAATACTAGTGTGAAGTATAAACAATTCAACATTCTTTTGATGGAATAGGTGACATTTGGGTTTCCTATCGTATACGATGAGTTTATTTGATATTGTAAAACTATTTTAGGTAGCTACTGAAAAGTCTAGTATGACTAGTTTCAGAAGTCATGTGCTTTATTGTGAAAATGTGAAGTAATTATTAATTAAAATTGTGATCATTTTAGGAAAAAAAGAAGCAGGGAATGTATAGCGTTTTTATGTCAGGGGAAATGAAGTGGTGTTCTAGTTGTTTTGTTTATTACCTATTTTAGTAGTTCTGTTCACAATTTGCGCGTTGTTTTGTTTTGTTTGTAATTCACGCAAGAAATATGCATAATGAAACGTCTAGTTCCATTGACTTTAAAGTTACCTAGCCAAAAGATTGACTTATTTTAGATGGAAATTTCTTTGATTATCACTTATATAAAAAATTCGAGGATCAATAAATTGGAATCGGATTATAACAGGTAAATTTCATTAGTAAATATAGGAAATCTGAATATCATGAGTGTTTTGAGTGAGGTATGGTAAACTAATAGCTTAGATTTCCTGGAATCAAAATGATAACTATATTGTTATTACCTTTTTTTTTTTAACAAGTAGGATCATCCAAGTTAATTGAAAATGTGAGATGCTCCAGACCAGAATCTTTCCTAAGCAATACTAGTGTGAAATATACACAATTCAACATACTTTTGATGGAATAGGTGACATTTGAGTTTCCTATCGTGTAGGATGGGTTTGTTTGATATTGTAAAACTATTTTAGGTAGCTATAGAAAAGTCTAGTATGACTAGTTCCAAAAGTCATGTGCTTTACAGTGAAAATGTGAAATAATTATTAATTGAAATTACGATTATTTTAGGGAAAAAAAAGGCACTGAATGTGTAAAGTGTTGATGTTAAGGGAAATGACGTGGTGTCCTAGTTGTTCTGTTTATTATATATTTTATCGCTTCTGTTCACTATTTGGGAATTGTTTTGTTTTGTTTTGTTTGAAATTCATGCCAAAAATTTGTATGATGAAACTTCTAGTTCAATTTACTTTAAAGCAACTTTGCCAAAATTTCGACTTATTTTAGATGGAAATTTCATTGATTATTACTTATATACGAATTTCGAGGATCAATAAATTGGAATAGGATTATAAAGGGTAAATTTCCTTAGTAAATATATGAAATCTGAATATCATGAGTGTTTTGAGTGAGGTATCGTAAACTAATAACTTAGAGTTCTTGAAATCAAAATGATAACTATATTGTTAATACTGTGGGGAGCAAAGGACTCAAGCAGGCATTTGGGCCTTTGGGCTCTAGTAAGATGGTCCGATCTGTTCTTGAGCTAAGGATTTGTTGATACTGCGAATCGGCCCACCCGCCGAGGGTCCGAGGACACATCTGAGGGTAAGTTTCTCCTCGGACGGACTCACGAGAACTTGGAGCTTCATTATGAAGGTCAAGGCACAACTCTGGGAAGACTAATGGTTAAACGGGGGAACCCCTGAACGTTGTAGACACACCGGTGTTAGGAAAATATCATAAGCAAAGGCTGCCACCTCCACATTAAAGACTCTGCACCTACCTCCCTGGCCGCATTAATGGGGAGGTGACTCCTGAACAGTAGAACTGAAACTTCTGGTTACTATTCAAAGGCACTAAGGGACGAAATATCTAGGGGAAGGAAATTTGAGCAACACGTGGATAAAGCATTAGGGAAAGAAGTATTTAAAGGGGGGGTGAAGGCCAAAGGAAGGGAGATCGGTCAATTGTAAAGAAAGAAACAGAGAATTGTAATCTTTAAGAAAGAAAGAGAAAGAAAATAGAGGTAGTCCTCGGCTTACATCCGAGGAGGTCCATTTGCAGTTATCATCTGTTATTTACAAGTATTTTCATACTTTAGCCTGTTGTCAGTTTCTCAGCACCTCTAACCTAGGTTTCAAGCCCACACTCTACAAATTACATTGTTTAAGGCTCATTGGGCCTGAGCCTATAATTGTCATTGGGTCCAGGTGCAATTGTGCACTTACAATTGGCGCCGTCTGTGGAAAATCTAGTCTGAAAGGAGCTGTGATACTATGGCAGACTTAGGCTCACACCATGCAGAGTCTCAAGGATCACAACCCGAGGATCTTTTTGAGCGCCTTGAACGTCGAAGGAATCGCGAGGGAAGCATTCACACAGAATACCCTAGGGTGAGCCACACTCATGGCGGGGGCAGCACCACTCATGAGGATGGTGCTAAGGCCATGCAGAAGGAGATTAATCATTTGAAAAGGAAACTGCGCCACTTTAGACGCAGGCACTCACCATCCTCATCCAATTCTTCTTCAGTGGAGGTCCGGGGAGGTGGTTATAGCTTGAGGTCTTGGTCTCCCCCTAGCGCAACGTCATTTTGTGAGGAGGATGACCTGCCAGCTCGTAAGCACAATAAGCTCCCTTCCAAGGGCTTGGGGAACGACGCTATGAGTCGGGCATTGCACCAACTCTCTAAATCGCCATTCTCAAGAAGGATTGAGAAGAGGAGGCTCCCCAGGAGGTTCACCCAGCCCACCTTTACCATCTACAACGGCCGGACTGATCCGGTGGAGCACGTGAGTCACTTCAATCAGAGGATGGCAGTGCACTCTCATAATGAGACCCTGATGTGTAAAGTTTTCCCCTCTAGCCTGGGACCTGTTGCTATGAGGTGGTTCAACGGCCTCAAATCGGGGTCTGTAGGTTCGTTTGGAGAACTTACTAGAGCATTTGCGTCACGGTTTATTACGTGTAGCAGAGTGCCTCGGCCATTGGACTCACTGTTATCCATGGCCATGAGGGAAGGGGAGACGTTGAAAGCATACTCCGACCGGTACTGGGAGATGTTTAATGAGATAGATGGTGATTTTGATGAGGTGGCGCTCAATACTTTTAAGGTCGGCCTTCCTACTGACCACGACTTGAGGAAGTCCTTGACAAAAAAGCTCGTCCGTAGTGTACGTCGCCTCATGGATCGCATTGACGAATACAAAAGGGTAGAAGAAGACCAGCAGCAAGGAAAGGGTAAGGAGAAGGTTATCCCGCAGGAAAGAAGGGATTTCAGGTCGGACAGATACCACAACAGACAACCGAGAAGAGATTACATTGGGCAATCCGGCTCGGCAGCCCCTCAGGCTTTGAATACTGTGTTCCGAGAACCAGTACACCAATTACTGGAGAAAGTTCATAAGGAGCCCTTCTTCAGGTGGCCTAGCAAAATGGCGGGAGACCCCGCGAAAAGGAATCAGAACCTCTTTTGTCGGTACCATCAGGACGTGGGCCACACTACCGAGAATTGTCGGACCCTTTGGGACCACTTGAAGCAGCTTGTCAGTGACGGGAAACTGAAGCAGCACCTGTGTCAACCTAATGGGCAGGGCAGTCAATCCGGCTCAAACAATCAGAAGAATAATTCATCTCGGCCGGCGTTAGGAAAAATTAATGTTATTTTTGCTGCACCTGGCAGTACTGGCTCAGGTCCCACCAGGGTGATGGCAGTTTCACATCCTCAGGCCAAGGAGTCAGGCTACAGGGCGAAAAGGTTGAAGCTGAATTTGCCCGTCTTGGGATTTTCCGAGGAGGATAAGGTGGGGACTATCCAACCCCATGATGATGCTCTTGTAGTTACTCTTAGGATAGGGAATTATGATGTAAAGAGGGTGATGATTGATCAGGGCAGCGGTGCAGACATCATGTACCCTGATTTATTTAAGGGGCTAAGGTTGAAGTTGGAGGATCTCACTCCTTATGATTCGCCACTTATAAGCTTTGAAGGAAGAGTCGTTGTGCCGAAGGGACAGATTCGTTTGCCCATTCAATCTAGCTCAGAAACGGTTGAGGTGGATTTCATTGTGGTTGACGCGTACTCCCCATATACAGCTATCGTCGCCAGGCCATGGCTGCACGCCCTGGGAGCAGTCCCCTCTACCTTACATGTTAAGGTCAAGTTCCCCTCGAGGGAATATGTTAAAGAGATCCTCGGCAGTCAATCGGTGGCCAGGCAATGCATATCGGCTGCAGTGCTGCACCAGACAGAAGCCGAGTCTTCGGCTTTGATCACCAAAGACTTATAGCAATTAACGGCTCCGGATGCGCCCGATGCGGTGATAGGAGAGGAGGCTCTTTGTGAGGATCTGGAGAAGTTTTTGATTGCCGAGGACCCAGAGAGGTTCTTCCAAGTTGGCGTGCACTTGCCACACCAGGAGAAGATGGATCTGCTGGAGTTTCTGAAAAAAAACATTGATGTTTTTGCGTGGGACCCTTATGAGGCTCCAGGCGTGGACCCAAGCTTCATTTGTCATCATTTAAATGTCAACCCCGCCATTGTTCCGAGGAGGCAGCCACCTCGGCGTTCTTCTAAGGAACATTCTGAGGCTGTCAAGGAGGAAGTGCTCAAACTCAAGAGGGCTGGGGCTATTAAAGAAGTTTTTTACCCCGAATGGTTGGCGCATACGGTTGTGGTCAAAAAGAAAAATGGAACGTAGAGGGTATGTGTGGACTTTACGGATTTGAACAAAGCCTGCCCCAAGGATTCGTTCCCAATGCCACGTATTGATCAGCTCGTAGACGCCACTGTCGGACATCCTCGTATGAGTTTTTTGGATGCCTTCCAGGGTTATCACCAGATTCCATTGGTAGCGGGGGATCAAGAGAAGACGGCTTTCATTACTTCAACAGGGAACTACCACTATAAGGTAATGCCGTTTGGGTTGAAGAACGCTGGGGCTACCTACCAAAGAATGATGACCAAAATGTTCGAACAGCAATTAGGGAAGACCATTGAGGTATACGTGGATGATATGGTAGTGAAGAGCAAAACAGTACCTTCGCACGTTAAAGATTTAGCTGACACCTTCCAGGTACTTAGGAAGCACAAGTTGCGCCTTAACGCCTTAAAGTGCTCTTTTGGCATGGGTTCAAGAAAGTTCTTGGGTTATATGATTACTCATAGAGGTATAGAGATGAACCCAGCGCAGGTCAAGGCTATTCAGGACTTGCAGCCACCTCGGAACCCAAAAGAAATCCAAAGATTAACTGGAATGATTGCCGCACTGAGCAGATTTATCTCCCGGTCGGCCGACCGGTGCCGTCCTTTCTTCCAATTGTTGAACAAATGGAAAGGGTTTCAATGGACCGAGGATTGCGTGTTAGCTTTCCAACAGCTTAAGCAATATCTTTCTCGGCCACCCATTTTGTCTCGCCCCGAGGCAGACGAGGTCCTGTTTGCGTATTTGGCAGTGGTCGTCCACGCGGTCAGCCTGGTCTTAATAAGGGATGAGAGCGGGGTGCAAAGAGCGGTCTACTATGTTAGTAAGTCTTTGAATGAGGCCGAAGTGCGCTATCTAATCTTGGAGAAGGCGCTTCTGGCCATAGTTCATGCCACGCGGAAGCTTCCTCATTATTTCTAATCCCACACTGTGGTGGTTCTGACGCAATTGCCCCTCAAAGCAGTGTTATGTAGTGCCGATTACTCAGGCAGGGTGGCAAAGTGGGGAACCATTTTGGGAGCCTTTGACATTAAATACATGCCTCGCACCTCGGTAAAGGGCCAGGTCTTTGCTAATTTGGTGGCAGAGTTTGCCGAACCACTGCTAGAAGAAACTCTGAAGGAAACACACATGGGTGGAAAATCAGTTGGTGTGATCACAGCCGCAACACCTTCGACTTGGATAGTGTATGTGGATGGGGCAGCTAATTAGAGAGGGTCCGGTGTCGGACTTGTCCTGATATCCCCTGAGGGAGTCGTTTTTGAAAAATCTCTGAGGCTGGCGTTCTCGGCTACTAATAATGAGGCCGAGTACAAAGCAGTCTTGGTGGGCATGAACATGGTACATAGGATGGGTGGAAAGGACATCCATGCGTTCTCAGACTCTCAGTTAGTGGTCGGCCAAGTCATGGGGACCATGGAGGCTAGGGACCCAAGAATGCAGGAATATTTGGCCCAGGTCAAACGTCAGCAAGCTAAATTTGACTCCTTCGTTCTATCTCATGTCTCTAGGAGTGGGAACACACATGCAGACTCGTTGGCCACATTAGCCACTTCCTCAGCACAGTGCTTACCCAAAATTATCCTTGTAGAGGATTTGCTAGAGCCAACTCTTATCGTTGCCAACGCAGCTCGCATCCAATTGATAAGGCCTGGACCTAGTTGGATTGACCCTATTATATCTTTTCTTAAGAACGACATCCTTCCTAGGGACAAGTCTGAAGCAGATAAGATACGTCGAAAGGCGCCACGTTTCTGGTTGTCCGAGGACCAGAAACTGTACAAACGATCCTTCTCAGGACCATACTTGTTATGTGTACACCCTGAATCAACGGAAGCACTTCTGGAGGAACTGCATGAAGGGATTTGTGGGAGCCACACTGGGGGAAGGTCTCTGGCCCATAGAGCTCTGACGCAGGGTTATTGGTGGCCTAATATGCAGAGGGAGGCTCAGGACTATGCCAGAAAATGTGATCAGTGCCAGAGGTTCACCCCTAATATTCATCAACCTGGAGGGGTTCTCAACCCTCTCTCCAGTCCTTGGCCTTTCGCACAGTGGGGATTGGACATCGTCGGACCATTTCCGAGGGCTACAGGAAATAAAAGGTGGCTGCTCATGGGGACGGACTACTTCACTAAATGGGTCGAGGCTGAGCCCTTAGCAAATATCAGAGACGTTGATTCCAAGAAGTTTGTTTGGAAAAATATCGTCACTAGGTTCGAAATACCACATACGCTTATATCAGACAATGGTGTTCAATTTGACAGCAAGGCTTTTAGGAAGTATTGCGGTGATATGGGCATCATAAATAGATACTCCACCCCAGCTTATCCCCAGGAAAATGGGCAAGCCGAGGCGGTCAACAAGGTCATAGTCAGTGGGCTGAAGAAAAGGTTGGACGATGCGAAAGGCAGATGGGTAGAAGAGCTACCACATGTCCTGTGGACGTATCGGACTACACCACGCAGGTCCACCGGAGAAACGCCGTTCTCCATGACTTATGGAGCCGAGGCGGTGATACCTCTGGAATCTGGTTTTCCCACCCTAAAGATAAGTTCTTTCAGCCTGGAGAATAACGATGGCCTCCTGGAGAAAGGCCTGGATCTAGTTGAGGAACGGCGCGAAGCGGCGATGGTCCAAATGGCTTATTATCAGCAGAAGCTTAAGCGGGGATATGATGCCCATGTGAAGCTAAGGCCACTCGCGCCTGGGGATCTCGTACTAAGAAAAGTTGTGGGCACTGCCAAGAACCCAGCTTGGGGTAAGCTAGGACCAAACTGGGAGGGTCCCTATCGCATTGTTTCAGTAGCAGGCATAGGGTCTTATCGACTAGCTGACCTAGATGAAAGAATTGTACAACGCCCGTGGAATGTAAATAACCTTCGAAGGTATTACTATTAATAAAGTGTGTTTTTTCTTAGTTAACAGTTTAAAGTTATAAATACTTCAAGGGCTTACAGCTACTATTCTTAAGTATCAAACAGAAACTTGGTTAAGTATGGTCCTCGGACCACAAACCTTATGGAAATTGATATCTTGTCATTTGTTAAATAGAACCTTAGTTATGCCGGGTCCTCGGACCTCCTACTTTGGAAAAATTAACATCTGAAGTTACTATTCTTAAGTGTCAAACAGAAACTTGGTTAAGTATGGTCCTCGGACCACAAACCTTGTGGAAATTGATATCTTGTCATTTGTTAAACAGAACCTTAGTTATGCCGGGTCCTCGGACCTCATACTTTGGGAAAATTAACATCTGAAGTTACTATTCTTAAGTGTCAAACAGAAACTTGGTTAAGTATGGTCCTCGGACCACAAACCTTGTAGAAATTGATATCTTGTCATTTATTAAACAGAACCTTAGTTATGCCGGGTCCTCGGACCTCCTACTTTGGGAAAATTAACATCTGAAGTTACTATTCTTAAGTGTCAAATAGAAACTTGGTTAAGTATGGTTCTCGGACCACAAACCTTGTGGAAATTGATATCTTATCATTTGTTAAACAGAACCTTAGTTATGCCGGGTCCTCGGACCTCCTACTTTGGGAAAATTAACATCTGAAGTTACTATTCTTAAGTGTCAAACAGAAACTTGGTTAAGTATGGTCCTCGGACCACAAACCTTGTGGAAATTGATATCTTGTCATTTGTTAAACAGAACCTTAGTTATGCCGGGTCCTCGGACCTCCTACTTTGGGAAAATTAACATCTGAAGTTACTATTCTTAAGTGTCAAACAGAAATTTGGTTAAGTATGGTCCTCGGACCACAAACCTTGTGGAAATTGATATCTTGTCATTTGTTAAACAAAACCTTAGTTATGCCGGGTCCTCGGACCTCCTACTTTGGGAAAATTAACATTTGAAGTTACTATTCTTAAGTGTCAAACAGAAACTTGGTTAAGTATGGTCCTCGGACCATGAACCTTGTGAAAATCGATATCTTGTCATTTGTTAAACAGAACCTTAGTTATGCCGGGTCCTCGGACCTCCTACTTTGGGAAAATTAACATTTGAAGTTACTATTCTTAAGTGTCAAACAGAAACTTGGTTAAGTATGGTCCTCGGACCACAAACCTTGTGGAAATTGATGTCTTGTCATTTGTTAAATCAGTGTCTTACCATTCATTAACTTGGATCTTAAGTTCTATATCTTTAAGGGTTAAACAAATTTTTGTAAGGAATGGTCCTCGGACCTTACATCCTACTGAAGGTGATACCTCAGATTACATAAGTTTAACCATCATATGACTGTTGGGGTTATAGTTGTTTAGAAGTTATAGTTGCTTAGAAGTTATAGTTGTTTGACTGTTGGGGTTAAATTTATTTATTCTGTTTCCTCCTTTAACTATGTATTAGTGAGAACTTTCATGACAAGCACAAAAAGGATAAAGTAAAACAAATACAACATGAACGAAAGTTGAATAAAATTGCTCTTCATTAATTATATACATAAAAAAAAGAGGAGTACAGAAAGGTCCTACACTAGGCCCTAAGCTAGGGGAGGGGGGGTCTTGGAGGGAGCTGCTGCCAGCCTCAGTGCTCTTCAGTTCCAGCTCAAAGGTAGACAAAACTTGCTTCCCTTTGTCTATTGAAGCAATGAGGGGCTCCACGTTCTGAATCTACTCCTTCTCGGCGCCGCCACACTCGTCCTTCTCTTTCTAGGAACCTGTAGGTTCTGTAGGATCAGGAACAAGTTCTTGCACCACGGGAGGGACGACAGGAGAGGCAACAACAGGAGGGTCTTCAATCTCCTGTATGTCTAAAGGAAGCCAAATGTTCTCGGGCTTCCTCAGCTCGGAAGCTTGAGGAACCCCTGCCGCATTCATGGCCTCTCCCCAGACCTGTTAACAGTACTCTCGACACAAGGCCGCAAAGGCCTCTGTCAACAGTTCTTGCATTCTAGTCACCCCCTCCTGGTAGGTGGCCTTCTTCGCAGCCTCCAGTGCATGCTTGTGGGTGTGAGCTTCCTCCTTTGCCCGCGTAAGCTCCTTTTCCAAGTCAGAGCGTGCCTGTTGGACTTGGGCGAGCTCGTCATCCTTTTGGCCAAGAAGCTTACGCTGCCCTTCCACTTGATTCTCCATCGTCTTTAAGCTGGCCTCGGCACCATCCTTCTCTCTTTTTAGATCGGCCAGCTGCGATGTGATCTTCCCATTCTCTACTAGGGCTTGGCCTAGGGACCTTTCTGCCTCTTGCTGTAGCTCTTGCTCCATCCCAGCTCGCTTCCGATAGTCCTCCACAAACTTCTCGGCCGCGAAAACTTCTTGGATGGCCTGCAAAAACGTCAAGGGGGTTAAATGTGTTAAAGAGTTTACATATGAACTTAAAGTGTAAATGTGAAGTGGAACTTACCAGAGCTAAATCCCTTTTTAATGAAAGGAACAGCTGAGGCTGGCCCATTTTCTCCAAGGCGTCCATGTCCTTGGGCAGCAGAAGAGGCCACTCCAACGCCTCGGCCAGGTGGAGGGCATGGCCTTGTTGGAACAACCTAATGTTGGACTAGAAGGGAATGGGCGCCCCGTCCAATCTCAGCTCGGGAGACCACATAGCTGGTGATCAACGCACCTCGGCCACGTCTCTGATCTCCCCGCTTTCAACTGAACGGGCGCGCCCTTTGCCCTTGTCAAGTTTCTGCTACTGGGCTGGCGTGGGCTGCTGTTTCAATTTCTTTTGCTTTTCACCACCAGCCCCCTCGGCCTCCACCTTCCTTTTCTTCTTTGGATCTTCGGCCGGAGGCTTGGGGTCGGCTGGAGGAGGAGGAGGTGGTGGTAAAGCCGGTGGAACTTGGGACCCCCTCATTCCCTCTTTTGCCACTCTTACGCCTCTCGCGGTCATAAGGTCCTTCAGCTCGTCCATCTCTTCCTCAATTGAGCTGTCGTCTGGACGCGCTATCACTAGGCCCGCGATCCCAGAGGTCTCGACTGCTTCTTCTTCCTCATCGGAAAGAACAACGAACGGGTTTCCACGAGGTCGCGGGGCGTCCTCGAGTTGAAACTGTTCTATCTCCTCGTCCAACGTGTTCGAAGAAGACACTTGCTCCTCTGGGACAGCAATTGCCTGAGAGTGTGTGGCGAGAGGGATTGCCGCTATGGGCTGTGTGTACAATACGGTGTGAGGGGCGTCAGGGATGTCGTGGTCGGCCAAGAAGTGGGGTCTGGCTACGTGAATCCTCCTACGCCTTCGGTCACCCGCAATCATTGCATTCTCGATCTCCTGGAAGTCCGAGGAGATAGGGTCGTACCCTAGAATCAAATAAGCCGCCCTAAGTTGTAAATCTGCACTCACGAACACCTCAGAGCGAAGCACTCGGTTCAAATCTGCAACGTTACAGTGGCTCAAGCGGGGGCGCACGTGTTGCTTATCTGCAAAGAAAGACACCAAAATACACAAACATGGTCAGATTCGTAGAACATATAATAAACTAAAGTTAGACGCTCAAGTAACTGCAGATGCACATTTCTAGATGTTAGATGGAGTTATGAGGTGGGAAGTTAGATCCTAAGGTGTCGCACCTGGATCCCCCCACTCAACTGGGCAGTGGGGGCCGTCGTGCCAGTTGCCAGAGACGATGAGGTAGTCATCCTTCATGCCTTTATTGGACTTGGGCAGACAGGAGATTAACCTAACTACGCTAGAGCGGGATTTGATATAATAACCTACTTTGGTGAGTTTATGGCATTCGTACATGAAAGTGACGTCATGCCAGGTGAGGTTCAGACCCATCTGCTCTTTTTGAGCGTCGACGCTTCCTAAGACCCTAAAAACGTTGGGAGCGCATTGATCGGGACATAACCGGTGGTTGCGGAGGTATTCCCTGGTGACGTTTTTCATTGGGAGGGTTATCCCACCTTCTACGAAGGCGACCATTGGGATAATGACCTCTCCGGTTTTCCTAGAGCCGGCCACGGCTTCCGCCGGGCAGTATTTTAAACCTACGTCTCGGGGAATGCAGTACTTGGCTCTAAAACCTTCCATCCCAGCGGCGGTGTCAATTAGACACTTAAACTTTCCCATTAGAAAGGAATGAAAGACTAAGTTTTAAGAGGGAGAACGGCTAAAATAGGAGCCGAGGACAGAATCCAAGGAGAATGGGTTGAGGAAAAAGAATAAGAACTTACAAATTTGAAGTTGTGCGAATTTCCACGGGTTTCTGCAGACAAAAGGTGATTACTGA
Organism: Castanea sativa; assembly: GCF_040712315.1. NCBI lineage: Eukaryota > Viridiplantae > Streptophyta > Magnoliopsida > Fagales > Fagaceae > Castanea > Castanea sativa. Next base: position 7,336,001 of record NC_134018.1, read on the forward strand.
TGTTTTGATGGGATTAGCCTCTGAAGAAATAAATGAAGGAGCAGGTTCCCAAAGCATCACGACGTGCAGGAAGCGGCCTCGAAATTACATTCGTCCCGCCCAAATTGTTAGGGGGTAACAGGGGCCGTTGGATGCTCATCTCACCGTTGAACGTGGGGGACAAGATGTAACTTACGATAATAAATGCGCGCGTTTTTGAAATTAAAACCGCCAAGTGGCATCTTCTGGAACAAGAAACAATCTCCACACGCGCAGTAATTCATAAAACGTGCGGAGTAAGTTCTCGTTGGATCAAAACCCTATTTTTCTCCTCGGATGCTGAAAAATAAAGTTTTAAGGGGCTCTTGTGGGGAGTAAAGGACTCAAGCAGGCATTTGGGCCTTTGGGCTCTAGTAAGATGGGCCGATCTGTTCTTGAGCTAAGGATTTGTTGGTACTGCGAATCGGCCCACCCACTAAGGGTCCGAGGACACATCCGAGGGTAAGTTTCTCCTCGGACGGACTCACGAGAACTTGGAGCTTCATTATGAAGGTCAAGGCACAACTCTGGGAAGACTAATGGTTAAAAGGGGGAACCCCTGAACGTTGTAGACACACCGGTGTTAGGAAAATATCATAAGCAAAGGCTGCCACCTCCACATTAAAGACTCTGCACCTACCTCCCTAGCCGCATTAATAGGGAGGTGACCCCTGAACAGTAGAACTGAAACTTCTGGTTATTATTCAAAGGCACTAAGGGAAGAAATATCTAGGGGGAAGGGAATTTGAGCAACACGTGGATAAAGCATTAGGGAAAGAAGTATTTAAAGGGGGGGTGAAGGCCAAAGGAAGGGAGATCGATCAATTGTAAAGAAAGAAACAGAGAATTGTAATCTTTAAGAAAGAAAGAGAAAGAAAATAGAGGTAGTCCTCGGCTTACATCCGAGGAGGTCCATTTGCAGTTATCATCTGTTATTTACAAGTATTTTCATACTTTAGCCTGTTGTCAGTTTCTCAGCACCTCTAACCTAGGTATCAAGCCCAAACTCTACAAATTTCATTGTTTAAGGCTCATTGGGCCTGAGCCCATAATTGTCAATGGGTCCAGGTGCAATTGTGCACTTACAAATACCTTTTTTTTAATTGGTAGGATCATCCAAGTTAACTGAAAATGTGAGATGCTTTTGCCCAGAATCTTTCCTAAGCAGTACTAGTGTGAAGTATAAACAATTCAACATTCTTTTGATGGAATAGGTGACATTTGAGTTTCGTATCGTATACGATGGGTTTGTTTGATATTGTAAAACTATTTTAGGTAGCTATTGTTAAGTGTAGTGTGACTAGTTCCAAAAGTCGTGTGCTTCCAAGTGAAAATGTGAAATAGTTCATTATTAAAATTGTGATTATTTTAGGAAAAAAAAGGCACTGAATGCGTAAAGTGTTGATGTTAAGGGAAATGACGTGGTGTCCTAGTTGTTCTGTTTATTATATATTTTATCGCTTCTGTTCACTATTTGCGAATTGTTTTGTTTTGTTTTGTTTGAAATTCATGCCAAAAATTTGTATGATGAAACTTCTAGTTCAATTTACTTTAAAGCAACTTTGCCAAAATTTCAACTTATTTTAGATGGAAATTTCATTGATTATTACTAACATACGAATTTCGAGGATCAATAAATTGGAATAGGATTATAAAGGGTAAATTTCATTAGTAAATATATGAAATCTAAATATCGTGAGTGTTTTGAGTGAGGTATAGTAAACTAATAGCTTAGAGTTCTTGGAATCAAAATGGTAACTATATTGTTATTACATTTTTTTTTTAATTGGTAGCATCATCCTACTTAATTGAAAATGTGAGATGCTCTAGCCCAGACTCTTTCCTAAGGAATACTAGTGTGAAGTATAAACAATTCAACATTCTTTTGATGGAATAGGTGACATGTGAGTTTCCTATCGTATAGGTTGGGTTTGTTTGATCTTGTAAAACTATTTTAGGTAGCCATAGAAAAGTCTAGTATGACTAGCTCCAAAAGTCATGTGCTTCACAGTGAAAATGTGAAATAATTATTAATTAAAATTACGATTATTTTAGGAAAAAAAAAAGGCACTGAAAGCGTAAAGTGTTGATGTTAAGGGAAATGACGTGGTGTCCTAGTTGTTCTGTTTATTATATATTTTCTCGCTTCTGTTCACTATTTGCGAATTGTTTTGTTTTGTTTTGTTTGAAATTCATGCCAAAAATTTGTACGATGAAACTTCTAGTTCAATTTACTTTAAACCAACTTTGCCAAAATTTCGACTTATTTTAGATGGAAATTTCATTGATTATTACTTACATACGAATTTCGAGGATCAATAAATTGGAGTAGGATTATAAAGGGTAAATTTCATTAGTAAATATATGAAATCTAAATATCGTGAGTGTTTTGAGTGAGGTATAGTAAACTAATAACTTAGAGTTCTTGGAATCAAAATGGTAACTATATTGTTATTACCTTTTTTTTTAATTGGTAGCATCATCCTACTTAATTGAAAATGTGAGATGCTCTAGCCCAGACTCTTTCCTAAGGAATACTAGTGTGAAGTATAAACAATTCAACATTATTTTGATGGAATAGGTGACATTTGAGTTTCCTATCCTATAGGTTGGGTTTGTTTGATATTGTAAAACTATTTTAGGTAGCTATAGAAAAGTCTAGTATGACTAGTTCCAAAAGTCATGTGCTTCACAGTGAAAATGTGAAATAATTATTAATTGAAATTACGATTATTTTAGGAAAAAAAAAGGCACTGAATACGTAAAGTGTTGATGTTAAGGGAAATGACGTGGTGTCCTAGTTGTTCTGTTTACTGTATATTTTATTGTTTCTGTTCACTATATGGGAATTGTTTTGTTTTGTTTTGTTTGAAATTCATGCCAAAAATTTGTATGATGAAACTTCTAGTTCAATTTACATTAAACCAACATTGCCAAAATTTCAACTTATTTTAGATGGAAATTTCATTGATTATTACTTACATACAAATTTCGAGGATCAATAAATTGGAATAGGATTATAAAGGATAAATTTCATTTGTAAATATATGAAATCTGAATATCATGAGTGTTTTGAGTGAGGTATAGTAAACTTATGACTTAGAGCTCTTGAAATCAAAATGATAACTATATTGTTAATACCTTTTTTTTTAATTGGTAGGATCATCCAAGTTAATTGAAAATGTGAGATGCTCTCGCCCAGAATCTTTCCAAAGCAGTACTAGTGTGAAGTATAAACAATTCAACATTCTTTTGATGGAATAGGTGACATTTGAGTTTCCTATCGTATACGATGGGTTTGTTTGATATTGTAAAACTATTTTAGATAGCTATTGTTAAGTGTAGTATGACTAGTTCCAAAAGTCATGTGCTTCCAAGTGAAAATGTGAAATAGTTCATTATTAAAATTGCTATTACTTTAGGAAACAAAAGGCACTGAATGCGTCAAGTGTTGATGTTAGGGGAAATGACGTGGTGTCGTAGTTGTTATGTTTATTATCTATTTTATTTCTTCTGTTCACTATTTGGGATTTGTTTTGTTTAAAATTCATTCCAAAAATTTGTTTGATGAAACTTCTAGTTCAATTGACTTTAAAATTACTTTACCAAAATTTCGCGTTATTTTAGATGGAAATTTCATTTATCATTACCTATATAAGAATTTCGAGGATGAATAAATTGGAATAGGATTATAAAGGGTAAATTTCATTAGTAAATATCTGAAATTTGAAAATTGTGAGTGTTTTGAGTGAGGTATAGTAAACTAATAGCTTAGATCTCTTGGAATCAAAATGATAACTATATTGTTATTACCTTTTTTTTTTTAATTGGTAGGATCATCCAAGTTAATTGAAAATGTGAGATACCCTAGCCCAGAATCTTTCCTAAGCAATACTAGTGTGAAGTATAAACAATTCAACATTCTTTTGATGGAATAGGTGACATTTGAGTTTCCTTTCGTATACGATGGTTTTGTTTGATATTGTAAAACTATCTTAGGTAGCTATTGTAAAGTGTAGTATGACTAGTTCCAAAAGTCATGTGCTTCATAGAGAAAATGTGAAATAGTTATTAATTAAAATTGCGATTATTTTAGGAAAAAAAAAAAAAAGGCACTCAGTGCGTCAAGTGTTGAGGTTAGGGAAAATGACGTGGTGTCCTATTTGTTCAGTTTATTATCTATTTTATCGCTTCTGTTCACTATTTGGGATTTGTTTTGTTTTGTTTTGTGTCAAATTCATGCCAAAAATTTGTATGATGAAACTTCTAGGTCAACTGACATTAATGTTACTTTGCCAAAATTTCGACTTATTTTAGATGGAAATTCATTGATTATTACTTATATAAGAATTTCGAGGATGAATAAATTGGAATAGGATTGTAAAGTGTAAATTTCATTAGTAAATATCTGAAATTTGAAAATCGTGAGTGTTTTGAGTGAGGTATAGTAAACTAATAGCTTAGATTTCTTGGAATCAAAATGATAACTATATTGTTATTACCTTTTTTTTTTAATTGGTAGGATCATCCAAGTTAATTGAAAATGTGAGATTCTCTAGCCCAGAATCTTTCCTAAGCAATACTCGTGTGAAGTATAAACAATTCAACATTCTTTTGATGGAGTAGGTGACATTTGAGTTTCCTATCGTATACGATGGGTTTGTTTGATATTGTAAAACTATCTTAGGTAGCTATTGTAAAGTGTAGTATGACTAGTTCCAAAAGTCATGTGCTTCACAGAGAAAATGTGAAATAGTTATTAATTAAAATTGCGATTATTTTAGGAAAAAAAAAAAAACTCAGTGCGTCAAATGTTGATGTTCGGGGAAACGACGTGGTGTCCTAGTTGTTCTGTTTATTATTTATTTTATCGCTTCTGTTCACTATTCGGGAATTGTTTTGTTTTGTTTTGTTTTGTGTGATATTCATGCCAAAAATTTGTATGATGAAACTTCTTGGTCAACTGACATTAAAGTTACTTTGCCAAAATTTTGGACTTATTTTAGATGGAAATTTCATTGATTATTACTTATATAAGAATTTCGAGGATCAATAAATTGGAATAGGATTATAAAGGGTAAATTTCATTAGTAAATATCTAAAAGTTGAATATTGTGAGTGTTTTGAGTGAGGTATAGTAAACTAATAGCTTAGATTTCTTGGAATCAAAATGATAACTATATTGTTATTACCTTTTTTTTTACTTGGTAGGATCATCCAAGTTAATTGAAAATGTGAGATTCTCTAGCCCAGAATCTTTCCTAAGCAATACTAGTGTGAAGTATAAGCAATTCAACAATCTTTTGATGGAATAGGTGACATTTGAGTTTCCTATCGTATACAATGGGTTTATTTGATATTGTAAAACTATTTTAGGTAGCTACTGAAAAGTCTAGTATGACTAGTTTCAGAAGTCATGTGCTTTATTGTGAAAATGTGAAGTAATTATTAATTAAAATTGTGATTATTTTAGGAAAAAAAGAAGCAAGGAGTGCATAGCGTTTTTATGTTAGGGGAAATGAAGTGGTGTTCTAGTTGTCATGTTTATTACCTATTTTAGTAGTTCTGTTCACAATTTGCTCGTTGTTTTGTTTTGTTTTGTTTTGTTTTGTTCTAGTTGTTTTGGTTTGTTTGTAATTCACGCTAGAAATATCGTGAGTGTTTTGAGTGAGGTATAGTAAACTAATAGCTTAGATTTCTTGGAATCAAAATGATAACTATATTGTTATTACCTTTTTTTTTAATTGGTAGGATCATCCAAGTTAATTGAAAATGTGAGATACCCTAGCCCATAATCTTTCCTAAGCAATACTAGTGTGAAGTATAAACAATTCAACATTCTTTTGATGGAATAGGTGACATTTGAGTTTCCTTTCGTATACGATGGTTTTGTTTGATATTGTAAAACTATCTTAGGTAGCTATTGTAAAGTGTAGTATGACTAGTTCCAAAAGTCATGTGCTTCACAGAGAAAATGTGAAATAGTTATTAATTAAAATTGCGATTATTTTAGGAAAAAAAAAAAGGCACTCAGTGCGTCAAGTGTTGATGTTAGGGGAAATGACGTGGTGTCCTATTTGTTCTGTTTATTATCTACTTTATCACTTCTGTTCACTATTTGGGATTTGTTTTGTTTTGTTTTGTGTCAAATTCATGCCAAAAATTTGTATGATGAAACTTCTAGGTCAACTGACATTAAAGTTACTTTGCCAAAATTTCGACTTATTTTAGATGGAAATTTCATTGATTATTACTTATATAAGAATTTCGAGGATCAATAAATTGGAATAGGATTATAAAGGGCAAATTTCATTAGTAAATATCTAAAAGTTGAATATCGTGAGTGTTTTGAGTGAGGTATAGTAAACTAATAGCTTAGATTTCTTTGAATCAAAATGATAACTATATTGTTATTACCTTTTTTTTTAATTGGTAGGATCATCCAAGTTAATTGAAAATGTGAGATTCTCTAGCCCATAATCTTTCCTAAGCAATACTAGTGTGAAGTATAAGCAATTCAACATTCTTTTGATGGCATAGGTGACATTTGAGTTTCCTATCGTATACGATGGGTTTATTTGATATTGTAAAACTATTTCAGGTAGCTACTGAAAAGTCTAGTTTGACTAGTTTCAAAAGTCATGTGCTTTATTGTGAAATTGTGAAGTAATTATTAATTAAAAAATTGATTATTTTAGGAAAAAAAGAAGCAGGGTGGGCATAGCATTTTTATGTTAGGGGAAATGTAGTGGTGTTCTAGTTGTTATGTTTATTACCTATTTTAGTGGTTCCATACACAATTTGCGCGTTGTTTAGTTTTGTTTGTAATTCACACCAGAAATATGTATAATGGAACTTCTAGTTCCATTGACTTTAAAGTTACCTTGCCAAAAGTCTGACTTATTTTAGATGGAAATTTCTGTGATTATCACTTATATACAAAATTCGAGGATCAACAAATTGGAATAGGATTTTAAAAGGTAAATTTCATTAGTAAATATAGGAAATCTGGATATCGTGAGTGTTTTGAGTAAGGTATAGTAAACTAATAGCTTAGATTTCCTGGAATCAAAACGATAACTATATTGTTATTACCTTTTTTTTTTAATTGGTAGGATCATCCAAGTTAATTGAAAATGTGAGATGCTCTAGCCTAGAATCTTTCCTAAGCAATACTCGTGTGAAGTATAAACAATTCAACATTCTTTTGATGGAATAGGTGACATTTGAGTTTCCTATCGTATACGATGGGATTGTTTGATATTGTAAAACTATTTTAGGTAGCTATTGAAAAGTCTAGTATGACTAGTTCCAAAACTCATTTGCTTCAAAATGAAAGTGTGAAATAGTTATTAATTAAAATTACGATTATTTTAGGGGAAAAAAAAAAGACACTGAATGCATCAAGTGTTGATGTTGGGGGAAATGAAGTGGTGTCCTAGTTGTTCTGTTTATTATCTATTTTATCGCTTCTGTTCACTATTCGGGAATTGCTTTGTTTTGTTTTGTTAGAAATTCATGCCAAAAATTTGTATGACGAAACTTCTAGGTCAACTGACATTAAAGTTACGTTTCCAAAATTTCGAATTATTTTAGATGGAAATTTCATTGATTATTACTTATATAAGAATTTCGAGGATCAACAAATTGGAATAGGATTATAAAGGGTAAATTTCATTAGTAAATATCTGAAATTTGAATATCGTGAGTGTTTTGAGTGAGGTAAAGTAAACTAATAGCTTAGATTTCTTGGAATCAAAATGATAACTATATTGTTATTACCTTTTTTTTTAATTGGTAGGATCATCCAAGTTAATTGAAAATGTGAGATTCTCTAGCGCAGAATCTTTCCTAAGCAATAGTAGTGTGAAGTATAAGCAATTCAACATTCCTTTGATGGAATAGGTGACATTTGAGTTTCCTATCGTATACGATGGGTTTATTTGATATTGTAAAACTATTTCAGGTAGCCACTGAAAATTTCATTAGTAAATATCTGAAATTTGAAAATCGTGAGTGTTTTGAGTGAGGTATAGTAAACTAATAGCTTAGATTTCTCGGAATCAAAATGATAACTATATTGTTATTACCTTTTTCTTCTAATTGGTAGGATCATCCAAGTTAATTGAAAATGTGAGATGCTCTAGCCTAGAATCTTTCCAAAGCAATACTCGTGTGAAGTATAAACAATTCAACATTCTTTTGAGGGAATAGGTGACATTTGAGTTTCCAATCTTATACGATGGGATTGTTTGATATTGTAAAATTATTTTAGGTAGCTATTGTAAAGTGTAGTATGACTAGTTCCAAAAGTCATGTGCTTCACAGAGAAAATGTGAAATAGTTATTAATTAAAATTGCGATTATTTTAGGAAAAATAAAAGGCACTCAGTGCGTCAAGTGTTGATGTTAGGGGAAATGACGTGGTGTCCTAGTTGTTCTGTTTATTATCTATTTTATCGCTTCTGTTCACTATTCGGGAATTGTTTTGTTTTGTTTTGTGTGAAATTCATGCCAAAAATTTGTATGACGAAACTTCTAGGTCAACTGACATTAAAGTTACTTTGCCAAAATGTCGACTATTTTAGATGGAAATTTCATTGATTATTACTTATATAAGAATTTTGAGGATCAATAAATTGGAATAGGATTATAAAGGGGAAATTTCATTAGTAAATATCTGAAATTTGAATATCGTGAGTGTTTTGAGTGAGGTATAGTAAACTAATAGCTTAGATTTCTTGTACTCAAAATGATAACTATATTGTTATTACATTTTTTTTTTAATTGGTAGGATCATCCAAGTTAATTGAAAATGTGAGATTCTCTAGCCCAGAATCTTTCCTAAGCAATACTAGTGTGATGTATAAGCAATTCAGCATTCTTTTGATGGAATAGGTGACATTTGAGTTTCCTATCGTATACGATGGGTTTATTTGATATTGTAAAACTATTTCAGGTAGCCACTGAAAAGTCTAGTATGACTAGTTTCAAAAGTCATGTGCTTTATTGTGAAATTGTGAAGTAATTATTAATTAAAATTGTGTTTATTTTAGGAAAAAAAGAAGCAAGGAGTGCATAGCGTTTTTATGTTAGGGGAAATGAAGTGGTGTTCTAGTCGTTATGTTTATTACCTATTTTAGTGGTTCCATGCACAATTTGCGCGTTGTTTAGTTTTGTTTGTAATTCAAGCCAGAAATATGTATAAGGAAACTTCTAGTTCCATTGACACTAAGTTACCTTGCCAAGAGTCTGACTTATTTTAGATGGAAATTTCTTTGATTATCACTTATATACAAAATTCGAGGATCAATAAATTGGAATAGGATTATAAAATTTAAATTTCATTAGTAAATATTGGAAATCTGAATATCATGAGTGTTTTGAGTGAGGTATAGTAAACTAATAGCTTAGATTTCCTGGAATCAAAACGATAACTATATTGTTATTACCTTTTTTTTTTAATTGGTAGGATCATCCAAGTTAATTGAAAATGTGAGATGCTCTAGCCTAGAATCTTTCCTAAGCAATACTCGTGTGAAGTATAAACAATTCAACATTCTTTTGATGGAATAGGTTACATTTGAGTTTCCTATCGTATACGATGGGATTGTTTGATATTGTAAGACTATTTTAGGTAGCTATTGAAAAGTCTAGTATGGGTAGTTCCCAAACTCATTTGCTTCAAAGTGAAAGTGTGAAATAGTTATTAATTAAAATTGCGATTATTTTAGGGGAAAAAAAAAAGGCACTAAATGCATCAAGTGTTGATGTTGGGGGAAATGACGTGGTGTCCTAGTTGTTCTGTTTATTATCTATTTTATCGCTTCTGTTCACTATTCGGGAATTGTTTTGTTTTGTTTTGTTAGAAATTCGTGCCAAAAATTTGTATGATGAAACTTCTAGTTCAATTGACTTTAAAGTTACTTTGCCAAAATTTCGACTTATTTTAGATGGAAATTTCATTGATTATTTCTTATATACGAATTTCAAGGATTAATAAATTGGAATAGGATTATAAAGGGTAAATTTCATTAGTAAATATATGAAATCTGAATATCGTGAGTGTTTTGAGTGAGGTATAGTAAACTGATAGCTTAGATTTCTTGGAATCCAAGTGATAACTATATTGTTATTACCTTTTTTTTTAATAGGTAGGATCATCCAAGTTAATTGAAAATGTGACATGCTCTAGCCCAGAAACTTTCCCAAGCAATACTAGTATGAAGTATAAACAATTCAACATTGTTTTGAGGGAATAGGTGACATTTGAGTCTCCTATCGTATACAGTGGGTTTGTTTGATATTGTAAAACTATTTTAAGTAGCTATTGAAAAGTCTAGTACAACTAGTTTCAGAACTCATGTGCTTTATTGTGACAATGTGAAGTAATTATTAATTAAAATTGTGATTATTTTTGGAAAAAAAGAAGCAGGGAGTGCATAGTTTTTTTATGTTAGGGAAAATGAAGTGGTGTTCTAGTTGTTATGTTTATTACCTATTTTAGTAGTTCTGTTCACAACTTGCGCGTTGTTTTGTTTTGTTTATAATTCACGCCAGAAATATGTATAGTGAAACTTCTAGTTCGATTGACTTTAAAGTCACCTTGTCAAATGTCTGACTTATTTTAGATGGAAATTTCTTTGATTATCACTTTTATACAAAATTCGAGGATCAATAAATTGGAATAGGATTATAAAAGGTAAATTTCATTAGTAAATATAGGAAATCCGAATATCATGAGTGTTTTGAGTAAGGTATAGTAAACTAATCGCTTAGATTTCCTGGAATCAAAATGATAACTGTATTTTTAAGTGCACAATTGCACTTGGACCCAAAGACAACTACGGGCTCAGGCCCAACAAGCCTTAAACAATGAAATTTGTAGAGTGTGGGCTTGAAATCTAGGTTAGAGGCACTAAGAACTTGATAACAGACTAAAAGTTGCAAACACTTGTAAATAACAAACGATAATTGCAAATAGACCTCCTCGGACGTAAGCCGAGGACTACCTCAGTATTATTTCTCTTTCTTTCTTCAAAATTACAAAAATCTGCCCCTTTCTTTGTTCTAGATCCCCCCTTAAATACTTCTTTTTCTGATGCTTTATCCACGTGTTGCTCAAACCCCCTCCCCCCTAGATATTTCTCTTCTTAGTGCCTTTGAATAGTGACCAGAAGTTTCAGTTCTACTGTTCAAGGGTCACCTCCCCATTAATGCGGCCAGGTAGGTGGGTGCAGAGTCTTTAATGTGGAGGTGGCAGCCTTTGCTTATGATATTTTCCTAACTCCGGTGCATCTAGAAGGTTCAGGGTTTCCCCCTTTTAACCAATAGTCTTCCCAGAGTTGTGTCTTGACATTCATAATGAAGCTCCAAGTTCTCTTGGGTCCGTTCGAGGAGAAACTCACCCTCGGATGTGTCCTCGAACCCTCGGTGTGTGGGCCGATTCGCAGTATCAACAAATCCTTAGCTTAAGAATAGATCAGCCCATCTTACTGTAGCCCAAAGGCCCAAATGCCTGCTTGAGTCCATTACTCTCTACAGTATTGTTATTACCTTTTTTTTTTTAATAGGTAGGATTATCAAAGTGAATTGAAAATGTGAGATGCTCCAGACCAGAATCTTTCCTAAGCAATACTAGTGTGACGTATACACAATTCAACATTCTTTTGATGGAATAGGTGACATTTGAGTTTCCTATCATATAGGATGGGTTTGTTTGATATTGTAAAACTATTTTAGGTAGCTATTGTAAACTCTAGTATGACTAGTTCCAAAAGTCATGTGCTTCACAGCGAAAATGTGAAATAGTTATTAATTAAAATTGCGATTATTTTGGGAAAGAAAAAAGGCACTAAATGCGTCAAGTGTTGATGTTAGGGAAAATGACGTGGTGTCCTAGTTGTTTTGTGTATTATCTATTTTATCGCTTCTGTTCACTATTTGGGAATTGTTTTGTTTTGTTTTGTTTGAAATTCATGCCAAAAATTTGTATGATGAAAATTCTAGTTCAATTGACTTCAAAGTTACTTTGCCAAAATTTCGACTTATTTTAGTGGAAGTTTCATTGATTATTACTTATATACGAATTCCAAGGATCAATAAATTGGAATAGGATTATAAAGGGTAAATTTCATTAGTAAATATATGAAATCTGAATATCGTGAGTGTTTTGAGTGAGGTATAGTAAACTAATAGCTTAGAGTTCTTGGAATCAAAATGATAACTATATTGTTATTACCTTTTTCTTTTAATTGGTAGGATCATCCAAGTTAATTGAAAATGTGAGATGCTCTAGCCCAGACTCTTTCCTAAGGAATAATAGTGTGATGTATATACAATTCAACATTCTTTTGATGGAATAGGTGACATTTGAGTTTCCTATCGTATAGGAGGGGTTTGTTTGATATTGTAAAACTATTTTAGGTAGCTATTGTAAAGTCTAGTACGACTAGTTTCAGAACTCATGTGCTTTATTGTGACAATGTGAAGTAATTATTAATTAAAATTGTGATTATTTTAGGAAAAAAAGAAGCAGGGAGTGCATAGCGTTTGTATGTTAGGGAAAATGAAGTGGTGTTCTAGTTGTTATGTTTATTACCTATTTTAGTAGTTCTGTTCACAACTTGCGCGTTGTTTTGTTTTATTTGTAATTCACGCCAGAAATATGTATAATGAAACTTCTAGTTCCATTGACTTTAAAGTTACCTTGCCAAAATTTTGACCTATTTTAAATGGAAATTTCATTGATTATTACTTATATGTGAATTTCGAGGATCAATAAATTGGAATAGGATTATAAAGGGTAAATTTCATTAGAAAATATATGAAATCTGAATATCGTGAGTGTTTTGAGTGAGGTATAGTAAACTAATAGCTTAAATTTCCTGGAATCAAAATGACGTGGTGTCCTAGTTGTTCTGTTTATTATCTATTTTATCGCTTCTGTTCACTGTTTGGGAATTGTTTTGTTTGAAATTCAAGCCAAACATTTGTATGATGAAACTTCTAGTTCAATTGACTTTAAAGTTACTTTGCCAAAATTTCACCTTATTTTAGATGGAAATTTCATTGATTATTACTTATATAAGAATTTCGAGGATCAATAAATTGGAATAGGATTATAAAGGGTAAATTTCATTAGAAAATATATGAAATCTGAATATCGTGAGTGTTTTGAGTGAGGTATAGTAAACTAATAGCTTAGATTTCTTGGAATAAAAATGATAACTATATTGTTATTACCTTTTTTTTTTAATTAGTAGGATCATCCATGTTAATTTAAAATGTGAGATGCTCTAGCCTGGACTCTTTCCTAAGCAATACTAATGTGAAGTATAAACTATTCAACATTCTTTTGATTAAATAGGTGACATTTGAATTTCCTATCGTATACGATGGGTTTGTTTGATATTGTAAAACTATTTTAGGTAGCTATTGTAAAGTGTAGTATGACTAGTTCCAAAAGTCATGTGCTTTACAGTGAAAATGTGAAATAGTTATTAATTAAAATTGGGATTATTTTAGGAAAAATAAAAGGCACTGAATGCGTCAAGTGTTGATGTTAGGGGAAATGACGTAGTGTCCTAGTTGTTTTGTTCATTATCTATTTTATCGCTTCTATTCACTATTTGGGAATTGTTTTGTTTTGTTTTGTTTGAAATTCATGCCAAAAATTTGTATGATGAAACTTCTAGTTGAATTGACATTAAAATTACTTTGCCAAAATTTTGACCTATTTTAAATGGAAATTTCATTGATTATTACTTATATACGAATTTCGAGGATCAATAAATTGGAATAGGATTATAAAGGGTAAATTTCATTAGAAAATATATGAAATCTGAATATCGTGAGTGTTTTGAGTGAGGTATAGTAAACTAATAGCTTAGATTTCTTGGAATCAAAATGATAACTATATTGTTATTACCTTTTTTTTTAATTGGTAGGATCATCCAAGTTAATTGAAAATGTGAGATTCTCTAGCCCAGAATCTTTCCTAAGCAATACTAGTGTGAAGTATAAGCAATTCAACAATCTTTTGATGGAATAGGTGACATTTGAGTTTCCTATTGTATACGATGGGTTTATTTGATATTGTAAAACTATTTTAGGTAGCTACTGAAAAGTCTAGTATGACTAGTTTCAGAAGTCATGTGCTTTATTGTGAAAATGTGAAGTAATTATTAATTAAAATTGTGATTATTTTAGGAAAAAAAGAAGCAAGGAGTGCATAGCGTTTTTATGTTAGGGGAAATGAAGTGGTGTTCTAGTTGTTATGTTTATTACCTATTTTAGTAGTTCTGTTCACAATTTGCTCGTTGTTTTGTTTTGTTTTGTTCTAGTTGTTTTGGTTTGTTTGTAATTCACGCCAGAAATATCGTGAGTGTTTTGAGTGAGGTATAGTAAACTAATAGCTTAGATTTCTGGGTATCAAAATGATAACTTTATTGTTATTATCTTTTTTTTTTAATTGGTAGGATCATCCAAGTTAATTGAAAATGTGAGATGGTCTAGCCCGGAATCTTTCCTAAGCAATACTAGGGTGAAGGACAAACAATTCAACATTCTTTTGACGGAATAGGTGATATTTGAGTTTCCTATCGTATACGTTGGGTTTGTTTGATATTGTAAAACTATTTTAGGTAGCTATTGTAAAGTCTAGTATGACTAGTTCCAAAAGTCATGTGCTTCAAAGTGAAAATGTGAAATAGTTATTAATTAAAATTGCGATTATTTTACGAAAAAAAAAGGCACTGAATGCGTCAAGTGTTGATGTTAGGGGAAATGACGTAGTGTCTTAGTTGTTCTGTCTAGTATCTATTTTATTGCTTCTGTTCACTATTTGGGAATTGTTTTGTTTTGTTTTGTTGGAAATTCATGCCAAAAATTTGTATGGTGAAACTGCTAGGTCAATTGACTTTAAAGTTACTTTGCCAAAATTTCGACTTGTTTTAGATAGAAATTTCATTGATTATTTCTTATTGACGAAATTCGAGGATCAATAAATTTGAATAGCATTATAAAGGGTAAATTTCATTAGTAAATATTTGAAATATGAATATAGTGAGTGTTTTGAGTGAGGTACAGTAAACTAATAGCTTAGAGTTCTTGGAATCAAAATGATAACTATATTGTTATTGCCTTTTTTTTAACTGGTAGGATCATCAAAGTTAATTGAAAATGTGAGATGCTCTAGCCTAGAATCTTTCCTAAGCAATACTAGTGAGAAGTATAAACAATTCAACATTCTTTCGATGGAATAGGTGACATTTGAGTTTCCTATCGTATACGATGGGTTTGTTTGATATTGCAAAACTATTTTAGGTAGCTATTGAAAAGTCTAGTACGACTAGTTTCAGAGCTCATGTGCTTTATTGTGACAATGATAAGTAATTATAAATTAAAATTGTGATTATTTTAGGAAAAAAAGAAGCAGGGAGTGCATAGCGTTTTTATGTTAGGGAAAATGAAGTGGTGTTCTAGTTGTTATGTTTATTACCTATTTTAGTAGTTCTGTTCACAACTTGCGCGTTGTTTTATTTTGTTTGTAATTCACGC
This sequence comes from Castanea sativa, assembly GCF_040712315.1. NCBI lineage: Eukaryota > Viridiplantae > Streptophyta > Magnoliopsida > Fagales > Fagaceae > Castanea > Castanea sativa. The sequence continues at coordinate 7,351,580 of NC_134018.1, forward strand.
CAGAAATATGTATAATGAAACTTCTAGTTCCATTGACTTTAAAGTTACCTTGCCAAAAGTCTGACTTATTTTAGATGGAAATTTCTTTGATTATCACTTATATACAAAATTCGGGGATCAATAAATTGGAATAGGATTATAAAAGGTAAATTTCATTAGTAAATATAGGAAATCTGAATATCGTGAGTGTTTTGAGTGAGGTATAGTAAACTAATAGCTTAGATTTCCTGGAATCAAAATGATAACTGTATTGTTATTACCTTTTTTTTTTAATTGGCAGGATCATCCAAGTTAGTTGAAAATGTGAGATGCTCTAGACCAGAATCTTTCCTAAGCAATACTAGTGTGACGTATACACAATTCAACATTCTTTTGATGGAATAGGTGACATTTGAGTTTCCTATCATATAGGATGGGTTTGTTTGATATTGTAAAACTATTTTAGGTAGCTATTGTAAACTCTAGTATGACTAGTTCCAAAAGTCATGTGCTTCACAGCGAAAATGTGAAATAGTTATTAATTAAAATTGCGATTATTTTGGGAAAGAAAAAAGGCACTAAATGCGTCAAGTGTTGATGTTAGGGAAAATGACGTGGTGTCCTAGTTGTTTTGTGTATTATCTATTTTATCGCTTCTGTTCACTATTTGGGAATTGTTTTGTTTTGTTTTGTTTGAAATTCATGCCAAAAATTTGTATGATGAAACTTCTAGTTCAATTGACTTCAAAGTTGCTTTGCCAAAATTTCGACTTATTTTAGTGGAAATTTCATTGATTATTACTTATATACGAATTTCGAGGATCAATAAATTGGAATATGGTTATAAAGGGTAAATTTCATTAGTAAATATATGAAATCTGAATATCGTGAGTGTTTTGAGTGAGGTATAGTAAACTAATAGCTTAGAGTTCTTGGAATCAAAATGATAACGATGTTGATATTACCTTTTTTTTTATTGGTAGCATCATCCTAGTTAATTGAAAATGTGAGATGCTCTAGCCCAGACTCTTTCCTAAGCAATACTAGTGTGAAGTATAAACAATTCAACATTCTTTTGATGAAATAGGTGACATTTGAATTTCCTATCATATACGATGGGTTTGTTTGATATTGTAAAACTATTTTAGGTAGCTATTGTAAAGTCTAGTATGACTAGTTCGAAAAGTCCTGTTCTTCAAAGTGAAAATGTGAAATAGTTATTAATTAAAATTGCGATTATTATACGGAAAAAAAAGGCACTGAATGCGTCAAGTGTTGATGTTAGGGGAAATGACGTGGGGTCCTAGTTGTTCTGTTTATTATCTATTTTATCGCTTCTGTTCACTATTTGGGAATTGTTTTGTTTGAAATTCATGCCAAAAATTTGTATGATTAAACTTCTAGTTCAACTGACATTAAAGTTACTTTGCCAAAATTTTGACCTATTTTAGATGAAAATTTCAATGACTATTAATTATGTAAGAATTTCGAGGAGCAATAAATTGGAATAGCATTATAAAGGGTAAATTTCATTAGTAAATATACGAAATCTGAATATCGTCAGTGTTTTGAGTGAGGTATAGTAAACTAATAGCTTAGATTTCCTGGAATCAAAATGATAACTATATTGTTGTTAACTTTTTTTTTAATTGGTAGGATTATCCAATTTAATTGAAAATGCGAGATGCTCCAGACCAGAATCTTTCCTAAGCAATACTAGTGTGAAGTATACACAATTCTACATTTTTTTTATGGAATAAGTGAGATTTGAGTTTCCTATCGTATACGATGGGTTTGTTTGATATTGTAAAACTATTTTAAGTAGCTATTGAATAGTCTAGTATGACTTGTTCCAAAAGTCATGTGCTTCACAGTAAAAATGTGAAATAATCTATATATATATTATATATTATTATTATTATTATTATTATTATAGACAAAGCTGAGAGAAAGTTGGTTCTTATATTTAAGGACGAGTTGACAAATAAGATAACTACTTATTTAAAATTCAAACACATATACAATTTTTTTAAAAATAATCGTAACTTACCATGCTTGGCTTTTTACTGCAATTAAAGAGGTGTTGACACCTAAGCAAAAAAAAGGCCGGACAGTGCGTCGGGAAACTCACTTTCATTAAACGTTTTCTGCTCGCTTTCATTAAACGTTTATTTATAAAAAGCAAAAACCGCATGCCCCAAGACGCAAACCCCATTTTTCACTCTGACTTCCGCCTCTTCTCTCTGTAATAACTCCCTAGCCACACAGATCACAATACCGTGTTCCAGACTCTGATTTTAATCTCTTCGCTGCAACTCACGCAGATCAGAATACCGTCTTCCGCACCAACAAACATACGAAAAAAGAAAATCCAAAAGGAAGCGAAAGAAAAAGAAAAAAGAGTCTGTTCGTTTTCTGTAACAGTGAAAACTGAAAGACTTAGTTCGTCCTCTGCAACAAAAAACAAAGATTGCTACACAGAGATAGAGAGAAGGGCACCACCCAGATCTTTTGCCATCACCGTATTCCTAATCAAAAGTACAAACTTAATCTAATTTCAGTTTCTCCTCTTATGAATACTCTCTCTTTTCGCTTCCTTTTGAATTTTCTTAACACTAACGCTTGCGATACGGAGATAGAGGACGAAAAAAAACCTTGCAATACAGAGATGAGAAGGAGACAGAGTTCGAACCCGCCACCGTCCGTTCCCCTGCCAAAATTATGCCACCAGAATCGGCACTGGTAACCGAAAGGTAAATGCAGGAATTGAGATACAGACATAGAGAGAACTACCACCAGTAAGTTTTTCTTCTTTTTTGTTCTTTCTTAGATCTGGGTATGGGTATGAAATATGAATTAGTTTTGAGAAATTTGGTTGGATTGATTTTAATTTAGGTATTTGGGTTACATTAGGTTTTGATTTCATTTTTTGAAATTTGGGGTTATATATGATTTAGGTTTGGAGAGGGCAAAAATAGAGAAATAAGGGAGAACGTGAGTTCGTTATTCAGAAAGAGCATTGGTAAAGAGAAATCAAACATCTTCCTATCAGAACGCCAGAAACCTTTATTGGTATTTTTTTTTAATATTGCTTTAAACGTTTGAGATGATTTAGTCTTAGGTTTGGGTATTTAATTGAATTGATTTTGATTCAAGATCTACCTTCCTTTTTTACTTTTTTTTCGTCTAAACCACACTCTTAAATGCAATTTAGAGGACAGAAAAACAAACATCTTCAGGGAGATCGACGAAGTTTGATTTTTTTTTTTTTAATTTGATTTTGATTGTCAATTTTTCATATAATTACTGCTTCAATTATAGGAAAAAATAATTGTGTTAAGTTCTTAAAATTTTCTATTGCATATGACTAATTGTTAACAGTTTTCTATTCAATTTTTATCTATTTTAAATTAGTCCTATGATAGATTAGTTCTATGACAGATTTTGTTTGATGTTTCTTTTGCAGAGTGAATATTTGTGGATTTTTTTAAATTAGTTTAAATAGATGGGTTAGATTTAGTTTTGATTAAGGGATTTTGGTTACAAATTTTGTTTAGGTTAGCTGGCTTGGCATAAATTGGTTTTAGGTATCTAGAATCAATTTTGCATATTTGGGTCGCTTTGATTTTGAGTTTGTCTCTGTTGTTTCTGAATGGTCCCTTTTTAAAATCTATTGAAAATATGCGGAGAAACATGGTACAAATTATATGATTGATTGCACCAGTTTCATTACTCCACTGTAGTTGTTAGGAAATATTGTCCTGGACATTCGGTGCCCTGTTTCTTAAATGCTTCCCACTTGGATATGAAAGAATCATCCTTCAATTGTGTTCTTTGTGAACATCTTTATCAAAAACATGTATCATTCGTGTATGGTATGTTATGGCATGTTTGGATGTTTAAAAAAGGAGGGGGAGTAGAGTAGAGGGAAGGGGAGTAATTCAATTACCTTGTTTGAGAGTTTTTTAAGGAAGGAGGGAGAGGGATTTGGAGGGGTTTGGAGGGGTTTCAACTACCTCCAACCCCTCATTTTTAATTCCCCCAAATTGGAGAGATTTGGAGGGAGAGTAGAGCACATAAAATTATTTATAAAGTAAATTACCTAATTTACCCTTATTATATTTATAAAATTACAATGTTAAAAACAAGGGGAAGGGCTAATTACTCCCTTCCCCCTTACTAATTATAAAAACATCCAAACAAGGTGGAGGGTAATTATTCTCCTCTACTCTCCTCCCCACTACTCCCCTCCCCTCTACTCCCCTCTACTCTCCTCCCTCTCTAAACTCCCAAACAAGCCATTAGTGTTCTCAATTAGTCCATGAAACAAATACCATATTGCCAAGTAGTTTTTTTGCTGCATTATGTTTTGATTTTTTTAAAAGTTGTTTTAAAAGATTATCAGAGTTATCCTAATATTGACATTGTTTAAGAGAAACTTTTTTCGATATTGTATTCTTTCTCTATCTTTCACAATTCAAAACCTAATTATGTGATAAAGATTTTGGATTTTTTTTTTAAACAAAGCCAAGATCATGAAATTCTAGCTGGAACTAATAATGTTTCTGGCAGATATTATTTAGGAATAATAACAATAACAATAACAATAATAATAGTGTACTGACACCTATATGGGATGAGCTAAAAGCAGTCTTCTTATGACAAAATGTCATTTGTATGGTGCAATATGTCATTTTGCCTTACTTTGTTTAGTTCTCTTTTACAGGGTGTTACTATTGCTCTTTTTTTTTTTTTTTGCAACACTAAGGTAAGATTCTGTGAAGGCACCAGTTAGTTAACCCTTTTGAAAGTTTTTATTTTTTATATTTATTTGTTTGCCTTTTGTAAAACAAATCATAGTTCTTCAGCACATGTGTAAATAAGAGAAGCGTTAAATTAATGATAATAGCTATGGTGATAGAGTTAGGGGTGATGGATATCATTGCAGTGCTAGCAACATGGTGTGAAAGAGATTTAGGGTGGTCATGGAGAGAGCAATTATTTAGAGGTTATCAATCTGATGGTTGTTGTTATAGTGGTTGGTAGTGTTGAAGATAGGGAAGAGATTGCTTGAGGCATTGTAGGAGATGTTCTTCATGGTTGAGCTCCATATAGAATTTTCTAATGTTCTTCCACTATCAGATTTTTATTACTGCAAGGACCAGTTTCGAGTGTATGATTTTTTGAAATTGTGTTCTAGCCCATGCATGACAGGAAATTTGATGGGTTTTAATCATTGATCTCAGAAATATTTAATATTTTTCTTTGTTTGGTTTGTTGGTGCTGAGATGTAAATATTTAAGATTTTTTGTTTGGCTAAGGGGGGTCACTTTGTCAAGAGTGTAGTAAATATTTGGTTCTAGACTTCAGCTCTGTTCTCATTGCTTTTAATTCATACTTAGAATAGTTTGTATTTGTTGGCTTTCTTTTATTTTGGATTTAGGATTGAGGTTGGAAAGTGTATTTAATTGAGTTACTACCAAAGATGGGCTATGTTATCCAGTTGCAGAAACCTAACAAAAATTGATGTTATTTCTAAACTACAATTAAATACCTAAATCTGTTAAATTAGTATTTTTTTTAAAAACCCAATACAAAAATCATTGTTATTGAAGTCTTAGAATGGTGGATAAACTAGCTTTTCTTCTTTTTTTTTTCTTTTTTTTCAAATCATTAAAAATAACAATATGGGACTCAAAAAATTGATCTCTATATTTTCTAAACCTAAATCGTTCATAGCTAAACCTGCGAATTTCATAAAATTTGTTATTGTTTTTGACCTCAACTCAAATAAACTTCAATTCTAAATATTCTGAAGTAATATGTTTACATATGTAGATGTTGGTCATGGGTTTGTATGTTAGGTCATTCTTTTTGTTGGGTTTGTGTTTGAACTTTTAGAGAGTTCATTTAGGTGTTATGAACACATATTTCTATCTCTCTTTTTCATCCTTTTCTATTAATATCAGTTTCTGTTTAATATATTGTAGATTAAATAGTTTTTACTGATGTATCTTAGTCATTGGCAGCTTGGGGAAGGTTTGATATTTTGGGTCTTCTAAGATAGAAGTTCAATAGCAGTTTTGGGTAAATGGGGACAACCAGAGCTGCAATGTACATAGATTATGAATTAATCTTTTGCGGTGATGTTAACAATTACACCATTGTTCAAATGAACTCACAAAACTCCAGGTATGAACTAAAGATTTTGAGATAAATGATATGGTCTCCATGTATCTTTTAGTTTTGTTATTAATTTTTCCATTCCACTTATCTTTCAACCTTGCAGTGCCACGACTACACAATTGAAGAGCTCATCACAAAGAGCTTCAACAGCGTTGACATTGTGCTCTTTAGCAATCAGATTGGCCAGATGAATATGAAGAAAGGTGCATCATAGACAACAGTACCTAATCTTTCTCCCTCTCTTTTCGGTAATGGAACACCGTTGTTTCTTCTTTTTTTTTCCTTTTGGGTCTTCAATTATGGCAGATTATTATTGGAACACCAGTGTTTGAAGAAATGCTTAAACTGAACTTTGGATTGGATGTGTGGAACCCAATTGTTTATGCACGTACAATGTTATTGACAGATTTCTTTTAAATTTTTTTTTGAATTGTGATATCAATATTTCGTTAAGATTAATAATTTTTATAGATTAGTTCTTTGGAAATTTGGTTTTCTTATTAAATATTGTGGTTTTATTTAAGAATATGTATGTGGGATTGGCCTATATATGCTCAACATACATATTCATATTGGTATATTTAATTTGTGTTTGCCAATTGGGTTTGTGTATGACCTTGGGTCCTTGCTGTCTAATTGTTACTTTCTTTCTCAAAAGGCTAAATTCTTTCTTATGTTGAGTTATTTATATTTGATGATTTCTAAGTTATTCTTTATGTTGGTGCTATTTATCATTTTTTTTTTGTAGTTATAGTCATTGAGATTGCGTGGAATGAAAGATTATGGGCAAGAAAGTTGGATACTTTTAACCCAATTTTGTTGGGTAAGCAATTGTGGAGATTTGAGCAGGAAAGAAATCACCTTTGGAAGTGAGTTTCTTGAATAAAGTATGGGGAGGTTTGGGACAATTGACATTGGATTTGGCAATTGCAACCTTTGGAGAAACGAAAATGTAGGATGGGATAGGTTTGCAGGACATGTGACTTTTGTTATTGGGGATTGTAGAAAAACAAGATTGTGAAAATTGACTGGGAGACCATATGCAACAAGAGCATGATTTCATATCAGTAGGTTACTTATTTGGATGAGCTCACATTTTGCTGATTTTTTTTTAATCTTGCAGATTGCTATTGGCAATGGGATTTTGCTTATTAAATCTGATGCCCAATATCAACCTTTGTTAGTAATTCTATTCATGATTCTCACGGTGTTAAAAATAGGAAAGTGAGATACTTTTTTTTATGCTCCCCATAGGACAGAACATTCAAAGCAGTTTTTTAGAATTATGATAAATGAAATGTATATTTTGAGAGTGAGAGAGACCTATGTGTGGTCATGGATGATAAAGACAGCTATGTAAGTCAGGTATGTATAGTTGGCCCATTTGGTTGGTGATAAAATCTGGGGAATGTTTAGTTTTATGACTATGAAATTGAAATTTGCTATCAATTCATCCATATTTTTTCTCAAAATTGTGTAGCTTTCATGATGTTCAATAATTTTATCTTATCTATCTATCTATCAATATATATATATATATATATATATATATATATATATATATATATTATAAAACCGAAGCATCTGACTCTCAGTGAACTCCATAATATGATGCTACATTAGTTAGCTCCACAAATTTCCATATCGACATTTTTTCCTCTACTTTTTAAATCTGAATTAATGTCTTTCAATTTTTTTTTTCCAGACCTATTACCTGACTCCCCTTATAGTTTTATGCTAACCTTATGCATTCAGATTTTAGACGCTCTCTCTTCTGTTCTGATTCTCCTTCTCCTTTGACAAGTTCAGCTGTTCTCTCTGTCTTTCTTAAAACCTCTGAGAGATGCCACCATGTCAAACCACCATCCCACCTTTAGCCCAGCCTCCACCCATATACTGCTAGAACTACTATAGTGCAGATATTTTTTAAAAAGAAAATTTGATGTTAAATATGATTTAAGTTGTCATTTTGGGTTGAGTGTCTTTGATTTAGATATTTGGATTATTGGTTTTGATTAAGGCTGAATGATGATGAAAAACGAAAAGAAGCAAAGAATGAGTTTTTTTAGTATTGGTTTCTTTTGAATTGTATGTACCAGTTGATTTTTTTAATTGATATTATTGAATTTTGGTTTGTGTGTGTGATTCAAATTTGAGAAAATTTTTAGTTGAAATTTAAGATACAATAGGTTTGGATAGATTGGCTGTTGGTTAGAGTTTAAATTTCGTGTTTTTGATGAATTTGGGGATACCCAGATTTACTATTAGGTTCTAATTCAGAAGACCCATTTGACTATTGATTTTAAATGATAGTTGTGCTCTAATCATTATTATAATTTTTGCTTTTTAAGTTTGTTCTCATCTTTTCTATTTGTTCATTTAGTAGATTTTAGATGCTATTATTTGGTTCTCTTTTAGAATAGCATTTTATTATTGCCTATTGGCTTTTCTTTCATATATGCTGGTTAGAGACAATTTTGTGATGCCATCTCTAATCACCTATCCTCTAGATCATATGAAACTGTATATAGTTAAAATATTTCATTGTGAAATTAAAGCTCTCTATAGTTTCTTTAAAGTGGTTTCTAAAACAATTTTGCTCTTGGGGAAATTTTCTCGATGATGGGCTATAATTATTATGGTTTTTTTTTTTTTTTTTTCCAATAACAATTGTTATAGTTGTTATTGTCGTATCAATGTTGGTGCTAAATTTGATATCTTTACTCTTTTGTAGCTTTAACTTAGCCTCATTTGATCAAATTCTTTAGATGAAGAAGTATTAAGACAAAGAACATGAAATCGACTGCAACCATAATTTTCTACCAAATTGCTTCCAATTCACTTTATTTGCTTATAAAATTCTTAAAAGAAATCTATTTGTGAGAATCATATTCTGATGGAAATTATACGTGTTATTATACGACTCTTCTAAAACTATTTATTATTAATCTCTAATTAATTAATGTTATTAAAATTCTATTTCATATCCCCTCCTTATCAATAGCCAAAGTAGAATTATATCTCAAAAAAAAAAAAAAATGATTCAACTTGGTTCTTCCAAAGAACCACAATTTTTTAAAAATATGTGTACATTTTCAGCGTATTAGTTATCAAATATCATTAAAAAAAAAAAAAAAACTATAATTCAATGATTTATAAATTTGATTGTGATAGTTATTTACATATTCAATATGATATTCTTAATAAGTGTTTTTTTTTTTTTAATTTATAAATTTTATGACATTAGCTAAACCAAATATTTAATCTATATTAAGCTTAGAGAAAATTCAATTAGATTCTTGATTTTGCGTCATGTATTTTATCTAATTTTTAATTTTTGGGTCAACTGAATAATTGAGTGTAAATATCGAAAAGTCCAAATCCAATTGATGTCCAAATTTGTGTCACGTGTTCAAGGGAATTATTGGATACAAAAATCGAAAAATTTAAATTCAATTAAATATTTTTTAAAATGTATGATTTAAAAAATGTGTAAGTTAATACTATGTATAATTTGAACCGTGTAATAGCGATTATTTTTAATTTTACCCGTGCATATGCACGGGGTAATACACTAGTTATTAATTAAAATTACGATTATTTTAGGGAAAAAAATGCACTGAATGCGTAAGTGTTGATGTTAAGGGAAATGACGTGGTGTCCTAGTTGTTCTGTCTATTATCTATTTTATTGCTTCTATTCAATATTTGGGAATTGTTTTGTTTGAAATTCATGCCAACAATTTGTATGATGAAACTTCTAGTTCAATTGACTTTAGAGTTACTTTGCCAAAATTTCGACTTATTTTAGATGGAAATTTCATTGATTATTTTTCGGTATGAAATTCAAGGATCAATAAATTGGAATAGGATTATAAAGGGTAAATTTCATTAGTAAATATATGATCTGAATATCGTGAGTGTCTTGAGTGAGGTATAGTAAACTAATAGCTTAGATTTCTAGGAATCAAAATGATAACTATATTGTTATTACCTTTTTTTTTTTAATTGGTAGGATCATCCAAGTTAATTGAAAATGTTAGATGCTCTAGCCCAGAATCTTTCCTAAGCAATACTAGTATGAAGTATAAACAATTCAACATTCTTTTGATGGAACAGGTGACATTTGAGTTTCCTATCGTATACAATGGGTTTGTTTGATATTGTAAAACTATTTTAGGTAGCTATTGTAAAGTCTAGTATGACTAGTTCCAAAACTCATGTGCTTCAAAGTGAAAACGTGAAATAGTTATTAATTAAAATTGCGATTATTTTAGGAAAAAAAAAAAGGCACTGAATGCGTCAAGTGTTGATGTTAGGGGAAATGACGTGGTTTCCTAGTTGTTCTGTTTATTATCTATTTTATCACTTCTATTCACTATTTGGAAATTGTTTGGTTTGAAATTCATGCCAAAAATTTGTATGATGAAACTTCTAGTTCAATGGACTTTAAAGTTACTTTGCCAAAATTTCGCCTTATTTTAAATGGAAATTTCATTGATTATTACTTATGTACGAAATTCGAGAATCAATAAATTGGAATAGGATTAAAAAGGGTAAATTTCATTAGTAAATATATGAAATTTGAATATCGTGAGTGTTTTGAGTTAGGTATAGTAAACTAATAGCTTAGATTTCTTGCCATCAAAATGATAACTATATTGTCATTACTTTTTTTTTAATACGTAGGATCATCCAAGTTAATTGAAAATATGAGACGCTCTAGCCTAGAATCTTTCCTCAGCAATACTAGTGTGAAGTATGAACAATTCAACATTCTTTCGACGGAATAGGAGACATTGGAGTTTCCAATCGTATACGATGGGTTTCTTTGATATTGTAAAATTATTTGAGCATGCTATTGAAAAGTCTAGTATGACTAGTTCCAGAAGTCATGTGCTTTATTCTGAAAATGTGAAGTAATTACTAATTAAAATTGGGATTATTTTTGGAAAAAAAGATGCAGTGAGTGCATAGCATTTTTATGCAAGGGGAAAAGAAGTGGTGTTCTAGTTGTTCTATTTGTTACCTATTTTAGTGGTCCTGTTTAGAATTTGCGCGTTGTTCTGTTTTCTTTGTAATTCACGCTAGAAATATGCATCATGAAACTTCTAGTTCCATTGACTTTAAAGTTACTTTGCTAGAAGTCCGACCTATTTTAGATGGAAATTTTTTCCTTATTAATTATATATAAAATTCGAGGATCAATAAATTGGAATAGGATTATAAAAAGGTAAATTTCATTAGTAAATATATGAAATCTAAATATCGTGAGTGTTTTTAGCGTGGTATTGTAAACTAATAGCTTAGATTTTTTGGAATCAAAATGATAACTATATTGTTATTAACTTTTTTTTAATGGGTAGGATCACCCAAGTTAATTTAAAATGTGAGGTGCTCTAGCCCAAAATCTTTCCTATGCAATACTAGTGTGAAGTATAAACAATTCAACATTCTTTTGATGGAATAGGTGACATTTGAGTTTCCTATCGTATACGATGGGTTTGTTTGATATTGTAAAACTATATTAGGTAGCTATTGAAAAGTCTAGTATGACTAGTTCCAAACGGCATGTGCTTCACAGTGAAAATGTGAAATAATTATTAATTAAAATTGAGATTATTTTAGGAAAAAAAAAAGGCATTGAATGCGTAAAGTGTTGATGTTAGGGGAAATGATGTGGTGTCCTAGTTGTTCTGTTTATTATCTATTTTACTGCTTCTGTTCACTATTTGGGAAGCGTTTTGTTTTGTTTTGTTTTGTTTGGAATTCATGCCAAAATTTTGTATGATGAAACTTCTAGTTCAATTGACTTTAAAGTTACTTTGCCAAAATTTCGACCTATTTTAGATGGAAATTTCATTGATTATTTCTTATATACGAATTTCAAGGATCAATAAATTGGAATATGATTATAAAGGGTATATTTCATTAGTAAATATATGAAATCTGAATATCGTGAGAGTTTTGAGTGAGGTATAGTAAACTAATAGCTCAGATTTCTTGGAATCAAAATGATAACTATATTGTTATTACCTTTTTTTAATTGGTAGGATCATCAAAGTTAATTGAAAATGTGAGATGCTCTAGCCCAGAATCTTTCCTAAGCAATACTAGTGTGAAGTATAAACAATTCAACATTCTTTTGACGGAATAGGTGACATTTGGGTTTCCTTCGTATACGATGGGTTTGTTTGATATTGTAAAACTATTTTAGGTAGCTATTGTAAAGTCTAGTATGACTAGTTCCAAAACTCATGTGCTTCAAAGTGAAAACGTGAAATAGTTATTAATTAAAATTGCTATTATTTTAGGAAAAAAAAAAGGCACTGAATGCGTCAAGTGTTGCTGTTAGGGGAAATGACGTGGTGTCCTAGTTGTTCTGTTTATTATCGATTTTATCCCTTCTGTACACTATTTGGGAATTGTTTTGTTTGAAATTCATGCCAAAAATTTGTATGATGAAACTTCTAGTGCAATTGACTTTAAAGTTACTTTGCCAAAATTTCGCCTTATTTTAGATGGAAATTTAATTGATTATTACTTATATAAGAATTTCGAGGATCAATATTTTGGAATAGGATTATAAAGGGTAAATTTCATTAGAAAATATATGAAATCTTAATATCGTGAGTGTTTTGAGTGAGGTATAGTAAACTAATAGCTCAGATTTCTTGGAATCAAAATGATAACTATATTGTTATTACTTTTTTTTTAATTGGTAGGATCATCAAAGTTAATTGAAAATGTGAGATGCTCTAGCCCAGAATCTTTCCTAAGCAATACTAGTGTGAAGTATAAACAATTCAACATTCTTTTGATGGAATTGGTGACATTTGAGTTTCCTATCATATACGATGGGTTGGTTTGATATATTAAAACTATTTTAGGTAGCTATTGTAAAGTCTAGTATGACTAGTTCCAAAACTCATGTGCTTCAAAGTGAAAACGTGAAATAGTTACTAATTAAAATTGCGATTATTTTAGGAAAAAAAAAAAGGCACTGAATGTGTCAAGTGTTGATGTTAGGGGAAATGACGTGGTGTCCTAGTTGTTCTGTTTATTATCTATTTTATCACTTCTGTTCACCATTTGGGAAATGTTTTGTTTGAAATTCATGCCAAAAATTTGTATGATGAAACTTCTAGTTCAATGGACTTTAAAGTTACTTTGCCAAAATTTTGCCTTATGTTAAATGGAAATTTCATTGATTATTACTTATGTACGAAATTCGAGGTTCAATAAATTGGAATAGGATTATAAAGGGTAAATTTCATTAGTAAATATATGAAATCTGAATATCGTGAGTGTTTTGAGTTAGGTATAGTAAACTAATAGCTTAGATTTCTTTCCATCAAAATGATAACTATATTGTCATTACCTTTTTTTTAATAGGTGGGATCATCCAAGTTAATTGAAAATATGAGACACTCTAGCCTAGAATCTTTCCTAAGCAATACTAGTGTGAAGTATGAACAATTCAACATTCTTTCAATGGAATAGGAGACATTGGAGTTTCCTATCGTATACGATGGGTTTGTTTGATATTGTAAAACTATTTTAGGTAGCTATTGTAAAGTCTAGTATGACTAGTTCCAAAACTCATGTGCTTCGAAGTGAAAACGTGAAATAGTTATTAATTAAAATTGCGATTATTTTAGGGGGAAAAAAAGGCACTGAATGCGTCAAGTGTTGATGTTAGGGGAAATGACGTGGTGTATGAGTTGTTCTGTTTGTTATCTATTTCATCGCTTCTGTTCACTATTTGGGAATTGTTTTGTTTGAAATTCGTGCCAAAATTTTGTATGATGAAACTTCTAGTGCAATTAACTTTAAAGTTACTTTGCCAAAATTTCGCCTTATTTTAGATGGAAATTTCATTGATTATTACTTATATAAGAATTTCGAGGATCAATAAATTGGAATAGGATTATAAAGGGTAAATTTCATTAGAAAATATACGAAATCTGAATATCGTGAGTGTTTTGAGTTAGGTATAGTAAACTAATAGCTTAGATTTCTTGCCATCAAAATGATAACTATATTGTCATTACCTTTTTTTTAATTGGTAGGATCATCCAAGTTAATTGGAAATATGAGACGCTCTAGCCTAGAATCTTTCCTAAGCAATACTAGTGGGAAGTATGAACAATTCAACATTCTTTCGATGGAATAGGAGACATTGGAGTTTCCAATCGTATACGATGGGTTTCTTTGATATTGTAAAATTATTTGAGCATGTTATTGAAAAGTCTAGTATGACTAGTTCCAGAAGTCATGTGCTTTATTTTGAAAATGTGAAGTAATTACTAATTAAAATTGGGATTATTTTTGGAAAAAAAGATGCAGTGAGTGCATAGCATTTTTATGTAAGGGGAAAAGAAGTGGTGTTCTATTTGTTCTATTTGTTACCTATTTTAGTGGTCCTGTTCAAAATTTGCGCGTTGTTCTGTTTTCTTTGTAATTCACGCCAGAAATATGCATAATGAAACTTCTAGTTCCATTGACTTTAAAGTTACTTTGCTAGAAGTCCGACCTATTTTAGATGAAAATTTTTTCATTATTAATTATATACAAAATTCGAGGATCAATAAATTGGAATAGGATTATAAAAAGGTAAATTTCATTAGTAAATATATGAAATCTAAATATCGTGAGTGTTTTTAGCGTGGTATTGTAAACTAATAGCTTAGATTTTTAGGAATCAAAATGATAACTATATTGTTATTAACTTTTTTTTAATAGGTAGGATCACTCAAGTTAATTGAAAATGTGAGGTGCTCTAGCCCAAAATCTTTCCTAAGCAATACTAGTGTGAAGTATAAACAATTCAACATTCTTTTGATGGAATAGGTGACATTTGAGTTTCCTATCGTATACGATGGGTTTGTTTGATATTGTGAAACTATTTTAGGTAGCTATTGAAAAGTCTAGTATGACTAGTTCCAAACGGCATGTGCTTCACAGTGAAAATGTGAAATAGTTAATAATTAAAATTGAGATTATTTTAGGAAAAGAAAAAGGCACTAAATGCGTAAAGTGTTGATGTTAGGGGAAATGATGTGGTGTCCTAGTTGTTCTGTTTATTATCTATTTTACCGCATCTATTCACTATTTGGGAATCGTTTTATTTTGTTTTGTTTTGTTTGAAATTCATGCCAAAAATTTGTATGATGAAACTTCTAGTTCAATTGACTTTAAAGTTACTTTGCCAAAATTTCGACTTATTTTAGATGGAAATTTCATTGATTATTTCTTATATACGAATTTCAAGGATCAATAAATTGGAATAGGATTATAAAGGGTAAATTTCATTAGTAAATATATGAAATATGAATATCGTGAGTGTTTTGAGTTAGGTATAGTAAACTAATAGCTCAGATTTATTGGAATCAAAATGATAACTATATTGTTATTACCTTTTTTTAATTGGTAGGATCATCAAAGTTAATTGAAAATGTGAGATGCTCTAGCCCAGAATCTTTCCTAAGCAATACTAGTGTGAAGTATAAACAATTCAACATTCTTTTGACGGAATAGGTGACATTTGGTTTTCCTATCGTATACGATGGGTTTGTATGATATTGTAAAACTATTTTAGGTAGCTATTGAAAAGTCTAGTATGACTAGTTCCAAAAGGCATGTGCTTCACAGTGAAAATGTGAAATAGTTAATAATTAAAATTGAGATTATTTTAGGAAAAAAGAAGGCACTGAATGCGTAAAGTGTTGATGTTAGGGGAAATGACGTGGTGTCCTAGTTGTTCTGTTTATTATCTATTTTACCGCTTCTGTTCACTATTTGGGAATCGTTTTGTTTTGTTTTGTTTTGTTTGAAATTCATGCCAAAAATTTCTATGATGAAACTTCTAGTTCAATTGAGTTTAAAGTTACTTTGCCAAAATTTCAACTTATTTTAGATGGAAATTTCATTGATTATTTCTAATATACGAATTTCAAGGATCAATAAATTGGAATAGGATTATAAAGCGTAAATTTCATTAGTAAATATATGAAATCTGAATATCGTGAGTGTTTTAAGTGAGGTATAGTAAACTAATAGCTTAGATTTCTTGGAATCCAAATGATAACCATATTGTTATTACCTTTTTTTCTAATAGGTAGGATCATCCAAGTTAATTCAAATGTGACATGCTCTAGCCCAGAATCTTTTCTAAGCAATACTAGTATGAAGTATAAACAATTCAACATTCTTTTGACAGAATAGGTGACATTTGAGTTTCCTTCGTATACGATGTGTTTATTTGATATTGTAAAACTATTTTAGGTAGCTATTGAAAAGTCTAGTATGACTAGTTCCAAAAGTCATGTGCTTCATAGAGAAAATGTGAAATAATGATTAATTAAAATTGCGATTATTTTAGGAAAAAAAAGGCACTGAATGCGTAAAGTGTTGATGTTAGGGGAAATGACGTGGTGTCCTAGTTGTTCTGTCTATTATCTATTTTATTGTTTCTGTTCACTATTTGGGAATAGTTTTGTTTTGTTTTGTTTGAAATTCATGCCAAAAATTTGTATGGTGAAACTGCTAGATCAATTGACTTTAAAGTTACTTTGCCAAAATTTCGACTTGTTTTAGATAGAAATTTCATTGATTATTTCTTATTTACGAAATTCGAGGATCAATAAATTTGAATAGGATTATAAAGGGTAAATTTCATTAGTAAATATTTGAAATCTGAATATCATGAGTGTTTTGAGTTAGGTATAGTAAACTAATAGCTTAGAGTTCTTGGAATCAAAATGATAACTACATTGTTATTGCCTTTTTTTTAACTGGTAGGATCATCAAAGTTAATTGAAAATGTGAGATGCTCTAGCCTAGAATCTTTCCTAAGCAATACTAGTGAGAAGTATAAACAATTCAACATTCTTTCGATGGAATAGGTGACATTTGAGTCTCCTATCGTATACGATGGGTTTGTTTGATATTGTAAAACTATTTTAGGTAACTATTGAAAAGTCTAGTACAACTAGTGTCAGAACTCATGTGCTTTATTGTGACAATGAGAAGTAATTATTAATTAAAATTGTGATTATTTTAGGAAAAAAAGAAGCAGGGAGTGCATAGCGTTTTTATGTTAGGGGAAATGAAGTGGTGTTCTAGTTGTTATGTTTATTACCTATTTTTGTAGTTCTGTTCACAACTTGCGCGTTGTTTTGTTTTGTTTGTAATTCACGCCAGAAATATGTATAATGAAACTTCTAGTTCCATTGACTTTAAAGTTACCTTGCCAAAAGTCTGACTTATTTTAGATGGAAATTTCTTTGATTATCACTTATATACAAAATTCGAGGATCATTAAATTGGAATAGGATTATAAAAGGTAAATTTCATTAGTAAATATAGGAAATCTGAATATCATGAGTGTTTTGAGTGAGGTATAGTAAACTAATAGCTTAGATTTCCTGGAATCAAAATGATAACTGTATTGTTATTACCTTTTTTTTTTAATAGGTAGGATCATCCAAGTTAATTGAAAATGTGTGATGCTCCAGACCAGAATCTTTCCTAAGCAATACTAGTGTGACGTATACACAATTCAACATTCTTTTGATGGAATAGGTGACATTTGAGTTTCTTATCATATAAGATGGGTTTGTTTGATATTGTAAAACTATTTTAGGTAGCTATTGAAAAGTCTAGTATGACTTATTCCAAAAGTCATGTGCTTCACAGTGAAAATGTGAAATAGTTATTAATTAAAATTGCGATTATTTTGGGAAAGAAAAAAGGCACTGAATGCGTCAAGTGTTGATGTTAGGGAAAATGACGTGGTGTCCTAGTTGTTCTGTTTATTATCTATTTTATCGCTTCTGTTCACTATTTGGAAATTGTTCTGTTTTGTTTTGTTTGAAATTTATGCCAAAAATTTGTATGGTGAAACTGCTAGATCAATTGACTTTAAAGTTACTTTGCCAAAATTTCGACTTGTTTTAGATAGAAATTTCATTGATTAGTTCTTATTTACGAAATTCGAGGATCAATAAATTTGAATAGCATTATAAAGGGTAAATTTCATTAGTAAATATATGAAATCTGAATATCGTGAGTGTTTTGAGTGAGGTATAGTAAACTAATAGCTTAGATTTCTTGGAATCAAAATGATAACTATATTGTTATTGCCTTTTTTTTTAATATGTAGGATCGTCCAAGTTAATTGAAAATGTGAGATGCTCTAGCCCAGAATCTTTCCTAAGCAATACTAGTGTGAAGAATAAACAATTCAACATTGTTTTGATGGAATAGGTGACATTTGAGTTTCCTATCATATACGATGGGTTTGTTTGATATTGTTAAACTACTTTAGGTAGCTATTGTAAAGTCTAGTATGACTAGTTCCAAAAGTCATGTTCTTCAAGGTGAAAATGTGAAATAGTTATTAATTAAAATTGCGATTATTTTACGAAAAAAAAAGGCACTGAATGCGTCAAGTGTTGATGTCATTCATTGTGTGTAATTTTCTACTTTTAGGAAATCATGTGAGAAGATGAGTTTACAAGAATTTGTGAGAGAATGGAGGCCGAAATAGAATTAAAGTGGAGCTAAAAGACCATGCTTAAATGTCTAAGGAGTTGCAGCTGGAGTGCTTGGATCATCTACCATGTTTGGAAGCTTCAGATAAGGAAAGAAATCAAAGAGGTAGTATCTGAAAAAGAAAAATCAGATTTGAGCACTGATTAATATTTTGGGCGTATCTCTCTTTTTAAAAATCCAATTGATACAAGGATAAATGGGTTGGAACCGTGACTTAAATATTTACAACTTTTCAGTTTTGAGTTTTTCGAAATTCTCAATTTTTGACGGACGAAATTAACTCACAAGTTACTGCTATAAACCTGGACGAAAATTAAAATAGTAAAAGCTATTTTTCTTTGGGCACTTTGACATTAGGTTTTGGAAGGGAGGCTATGTGGAGAACGAATTTTGGTAGAGAAACCTGTTGGGTTTTGTGGAGCCTAGTTTATGTTTCATTAGGTTGACGACCTGACCCGACCCGAATAATGTTGCGTGGTTTTTAATGAGAGATTTTCTGAGGCTTAGTCCATGGAGCAGAGGCTTGGGCCATTCATAGGATGTAGAAAACCATGGTTTTGTGATTAGGGTTTCGGTCAAGTTGGTTTTGGAGTGAGATAAAGTGTCTATAGCCGCAACTTGTATTTTCTATGATAATAGTGAAATCTCTGCAACTCTGTGGACGTAGGCAAATTGCCGAACCATGTAAACACTATCTTGTGCGTGTGTCTATTTTTTCTTTGGCATGTATTTTTCTCTATATTTTGTTCTCACAGGTTAAGGAATTTGTGGAAATTCCCTACAAAACCTTGTATTTTTCTTTCTTTAATGGCAGCTTAAACTCTTTGCTAGAGCTAGGGGTTATGTTTCTTTTATACGGTATGAATATTCAATGTGATTCTCTCTAAGATTTTAGACAATAACATATTTGATTGTTCAATTAGATTTCTTCTGATGTATTAGTTCTTCCATGCTTTCAATAAGTTCAATCATGTTTTTCTTGTTGTTTAGATGAATTTCTAAAAGTTTCAAATAGAAATCACGTTTTAAAGTGAATGAGTTTTTTCTGAAAACTATTCTAACCGCATTATTAATCGAGGTGATCATGCTTTCTTAAATTGTCTCAGTTCAACCGAATCATAATTTTTTAATTGTATTTGAACAATCAATTATGAAATATATATTTTCTTAGATCACAAAGAATCTCATATTGATATAGAGAAAGACCCCAATGCCCGGGTATTTACATTATTGATTTAAATCAATTTTTATTATTATTCTTGTTAACAATCACCAAGTAAAAATTCTTTTCTTCTTCACCCAAATTGGTATTTAGTTATATTGTCTTCGAATTTACCCTGCTCCTTGTGGTTCGGCCTCAGTACTCCGAGAATTATATTGCTACGATCTCCTGCACTTGGGAGTGAGTAAGCACCTACTCATGTCATGGGGATAGACGAAACATCATTTCACAATAATGCGAGTACCCGAAAAATGAAGAGACGAAATTTCCTTTATTCCTATCTTGTCACATAGATGAAGATAGGAATAAGGGGCAACTGATGAGTCCAAATTCTAATGTCTTCGTCAGTCATAATGGATGAACCAAAAATACGTTACGTATTTATGGCAAGCATTTATGCCAAAGAGTGACAAACGGAGCAACGGTAAAGAAGACGTTACACAAATCAAATCATTATTTTGTAATTTATTAACCACTACAAATGAGAATGAATGCTGAGATCATTAAGGACAAGATGGCTATATAGCTAACTTACTATTCATAGGCATAAAATTAACCTCTATACTTTATCACCATTCCATTTCAAACACAAAAGGAGATACGAAAAATTGAATTAAAAAAAAAACTTTTTTTAAAATGTACTGAGTTAACAATGCACAATAAGTGTATTGACCCCGTTGTTCATTGTTAAAGTTTTTTGACAATTTATTAGGCCTGATGCTTGAGGCTTTTGGGTGAAGTTCAGTTAAAACTTTGACTAAATATGGTTTCGAAGAGCATGATGCTAATGCTCTTATAAGGTGGGGCATGAGAAGAGTGTATTGCGACTTATAGGAAAACTTTTTATCTTTTTTATTACTAGGAATTTTTATGTTTTGAATAAGGGCAATGTTTATTCCATACAGTGTGTGGATCCACACACTAGCCAATTGCATTGAACTTGTAACTTTTAGTAGTCACGATTAAATTTGAAATCATAACTTAAGGCAACAACTTTAGTGCAAATTGAGCAATGAGTGGATCCACACGTGTGCAGTAGGTTTTTTCATTTGAATAGTGAGTTTTAAGTGAGGCTTTAAAAAATAAAAATTATGGTCACACATTTTCTCTAGATTTTTAAGGAATTTATTATCACTAGAATTTGTGGCACATTATCTCTAGTTTTTAGTGAGTTTTTCTTTTCTTTTTTTATCACTAGAATTATAAGGAAGACATTGTCTCTAATTCTTCTGGTATTAAAATTTTATTATGGCAATGGATACTTATATTTTTCTGAGAAAAAAGCTGAGAATCAAAGGCACCCTTTGAATTCAAATAAAAATTGCATATGCTATTATGCTTTTAAGAGTTTATAAGGGGAAAGCACCTGCACAGGACTTTCCTCAAGACGAAAGGTTCTTAGCGGGACATCTTTTTGTAATGCATGAAGGTGCATCTTTTGGAGTAAAATCCAGTAATACAACATCCCTTCAGGAATTTTTCCCGGCAGAGGTGACATATTCCAGTGGTGATATCATATTAACCTTACAAGAAGTATTGAACAAAGAATTGCAATTCCATAATGGAGTTTATAGTGAATTACCAGATTCCATTAAAATCATTCTTGACAACCTTCAAGCTTCCCACTCTTCAAACCACCATAAACTATTCAACAGAACCATGAGAGCGCTTGAAATTCACCTTATTAACCTTACTACCCAAATTGTTGACCCTACTATTGAAAATGGGGCCTTTGCCAACCAACTTTTTAATTGCCTTGTTAACTTTCAAAACCATCATGATAAATCAAATCTGATTAGTCAACTCTTTGGCAAAGAGGAAATCCATTCAATGGATAGAAAGACTATAATGGGTACTGATTTCGCTAGATTGAGTCTAAAAAACCAATCTTTGCTATAAAGTGTTGTTGCCAATTTGCATCCAGAAGTACAATCTTGTATTTTTGAAAGCAAGGCTATGACCAAAGATCTTGATCTTTGGCCTAAACATTTCAAAACCCTTGTTTCAATTGCTCCTACCATTGTTGAACCGGATGGCCCCAATAAAGGCTACATGAAAAAGAAATGGGGAAAATACTTTGGGAGCAGTCTCAGGGTACATGAAAAAACCCATCCTTTCCCTGGCCTTTTGATTAATTATGAAGATGGTTCTGATAATGATCCCTTCTGGCTTTCTCAAATGTTCGAATTTGGTTTTATCAGACTCATCAAATTAACGAGTCATGATCAGATTAACCAATTTCCTGATATTATTCAAAAAGCTGTTACACATGTTGAAAGCCCTTATGTTTCCATCCGATGTTGGAGTACTTTGCCCAAATGGGAAAAGAATAATTGGATGAATGTTCAACCTTCCAAGCATCTTGTTCTCATTAATGATATACTCACCAAAGTCAATGGCATGAAGGAAATGCTTATGTTTCACATAAGCATCCCTATGCTCTTGCGGAATGTTGGAGAAGTTACTTCAATAATCGAATTCTAGATGTCTCTGAAGAATTATGGAAAGACTACCATTTCTTTGGTTGTACAAATAGAATCTCTGTTTTCCTTAATAGACCTTATGCTTCTGCGGTCCGACATTTACAATGGGCAGAACATGATGACCTAAGAATATTTCTCACAAGAGATCCTATTTACGAACCATTAATGTATTGTGGTTTTTGTAACCAATATTCAACTTGTCATGAACATGAATGCAATGATGATCCCCCATGGGATCCCTCTCCATGGGACCCTTATGCTGGTTACCCGTCTGATGCAGCTTCTACCTAGAAGCATAATGATCCCAGAACAAGACTTTCTTATTTGCTAGCCAGATGATGCTACAATATTCACTAGCTACTATTTGCCGAAGATGCTTTCTTGATAACAATGATTCCTTGTTGACTACTTATTGATTCCATATGCCAAACCATTTTGGCACCACCACTACGTTCCAACATTGTTGTAGCTTTTCTCTTTTGTTGACTTTCCAAGATAAGGGTTTTTCCCCAAGGTTAAAGCTATTTACCTGCTACCTTCATAATTGCTGATATTTCCACTGATATTTTGGGCACAACATGCCAAACTACTTTCGGCTCCAAAGCCAATCTGATTCTTTCCGGATTTAACACTACTGTTGCTCTTAATGCCCCTCACGGGTCTTGATATAAATAGTAAAATGTCACTATTCACTTTGTACTATTCACTGCTTTATTTACTTATTTAAGGGGGGTTGTCCCTTATTGTTGAACTCAAAATTCTCTTCTAGGATTTCCTTTAGAACTCTCTCTAGGACTTCTCTTAGTTCATAATATCTCACTAATTACACAAAACTTGTAACTAGAATCAAGACTAGCTTTCAAGCCTTGTACTACTATCCATGTTGATTACTATCCCTGTTGATCATTGTAATCTTGTGACCACTACTACTGTAAGTGTTTTGAAGTACATTCAATAAACACTTCTGTTTTCAATACTTTGAATTATTTTGATATACAACTGCTTGGCTGGTTCTACCGCCTTACTTTCAATTATCCTTTACTTTGAATTATTCTATATATATGTTATCTGTTGTGCTTTCGCCTTATGTGTTGTCGTCCTTCCCCTTTTATGGTATTTGCTGGAAAAACTATGTTGATTCAATGTTCCACCCTTGATGCTAAGATCTAAGTCCCTAAAATGATTCAATGGCAAAATATTACTCTTCCCAGAGAATGGACTTTGGACCTGTTTTTGA
Organism: Castanea sativa; assembly: GCF_040712315.1. Classification (NCBI taxonomy): domain Eukaryota; kingdom Viridiplantae; phylum Streptophyta; class Magnoliopsida; order Fagales; family Fagaceae; genus Castanea; species Castanea sativa. The sequence continues at coordinate 7,375,244 of NC_134018.1, forward strand.
TGAACTTGATCTTACTAAAATTGCACAATACACTGATGGAACTGTTAAAATATTTTTTGATGATACCAAATGTTTTCCTACTAACAAACCTTTAAGAATCAATGAAGGGAGAAAGTCCTTTGCCGGATCTGAAAGTTTTGTTAAAATATATATATATATATATATATATATATGTATGTATATATTGATATGTTAAAGTCGGTTAGTGAGGTTTCATAATATAACAAGAATTCAGTCAACTTGTGTTGACTTGGGGCTTGGCAATACAAGCCACATGGCTCAAATCAACAAATCTCCACCTCGGCTTGAATTGATCAAGCTACACTAGCAAACTCCTCCATCACCTCCACCTTAGCCCTTTAAGGCTCATAAGCTGCAAACACCAATCAAGTCCAAGCAATGCTTGGACTTGTCTATTGGAACTAGCTTTGTTAACATATCAGAGGCATTCTCATTAGTGAGAATCTTTGACATAGAAATATCACCAGAAGAAACCCATTCTCTAATCTTGTGATACCGCACAACAATATGCTTTATTCTTGCACGATATACCTGATTCTTTGTCGAATGAATTTCACTCTGACTATCACAATGTAGCTGTTAGGATGTGTGCCCTTAAATCCTATTGTATGATACTATGTATGATATTATGTATGACTTAATGTTGTGTTTAATAAAGTTGTTTTTATTTTTATCTAAAATAATGGTGACATGAATATTTGGGCATTATCATATAGTCCATGAGATGCATAGTATGTGTTTTAGTCACAGAAGATATAAATCACAAGTTCTTTGTAAACTTAGAATATATAGTTCATAGTCGGTGATGAAATTGGACATTTCATCTGCGAAGACTATAACGTATCAACTAAGATGATTTGTCTTGATCATGGAAGTAGAAACTTATAGTTGATATGTTGTAAGAGTTAAGACATATTGAACTAGACCGTTGAGAGATTTATTATTTTCCTAACGACTGTCAAATGAATAATAAATCTCACGACTTCTATTTGCATGAACTCTTAATCCTGAGAGAATAATGGACCTGATCATGAGGTGTAGGTTACTTTGATATATCAGGAGTGAGATCTAAAGTATCGGTCAAAATCTCAGTATGTTGGGCAGCCACATTTAGTGTTGATGGAACATATATTCTCAAGATGGAATTCATAATCTCTTAACGGAGATATAAAATATAGCCTTAAAATAAGTTTAATGGGTTCAGTTATTCAAAGTGTTAGGCCTAACCACTTTAGTAAAGAGTTACTAAAGTATATATTTATGAAATTGGATTTCATAAATATATGATGAATCATTTAAAGGATTAAACCGGATACTTAAGGATTAAGATGTAGTAATTTTCAAAGTGGCAGTCTACATTCATGACTTTGTATTACTACGAATATTTTATGAAAGAGTTGCATGTATAATAAAGTCTTGAGATATAATTTATTAATAAGGCCTAGAGTTCAATTATATTTATATAGTGGTATTAAATATAATTAATGATAACTTTGGATTTGTCAAGAGTTGACGGAAAGCTCAAGGCCCATTGGAGCTAGTGTCTTATTGGTCTCTTTTGGTCTCATTCCAAGCCACACACTAAAGCTCAATTGGAAAGGCCCAATAGGCCAGCCTAATTAGATAATCAGTTAGTTATAAAGGGAGAAACATAAAAAAATTTTATTAGTGATATAAGAAATGGTGTGGATGTGAGAGAGAGACACACTTTCATTCTTTCTTTCAAAACTGATTGAGAGACCACACATCTTGGGCGTAAAGTGGAATTGGAGTGAAGATTAAAAGTATTCCTGAATACTTCAATCTTTGGTTTTGAATTTCACCACACCAAGGTACGTTATCTTGTTCTTAAATTCTGAAATTTACATAGTGCACGTTATCAATCATGAATGAAATAGATTCTTAGTTGTTGCTTCCGCTATGTGTTTTGTATAAGATACAAAACCAGTTTTTTTCCAATAGTAGCACCATGCTATCCTGCTTGCAACCAAGCTCATTAACCAGTCCACTAAGCCAAACAACTTCTTTTCCTGCATTTGTCATCGCCATATATTCTGCGTCTGTAGTGGATAAAGTTACTACATCTTATGTTTAGACTTCACATATTCACAAGTAATTTCTATCCAAATGGTCCTAAACTTTTCTCTAAATAAAAGATTCACAAATTCAGACAACATTCTACACATAACACCTTCAATACTCTGCTTGGACAATTTTTATATTAATCACCAGTTGATTTTAATTAATTAAGCTATTCATTTATGCAATTGGAATTTTAAAATGAGTGGAATTGGAAGATTGGTCATAGTTACATATTGGTGGTATGAAATGAAAAAAAAAATTGAACAAAAATTTATTGTCAAGTATGTTCATTGAATATGACCACAAAAGTCACTATCAAGTAGAACAACTTGGATAAAGTTTCATCTGACTATTTCAATATTTCATTCATTGAATGCCTCACATTCACAAGACTTACGTCAATTCTTAGAGTTGGAAATAATGTGTGGTAGCATTCTAAGCATTAAAAACACTGAATGCAGAAATCAACTAAGCACAGAACTCCGCCTCCTATATATAACCATGCCATTAGTGTAGCATTTACATAATTATATAGATTTTTTGCATAACCATGGACGGTTCCTTCAAATTAAGAGCCGTTACATTAACCCTTTTCCTCTTGTTTCTCACTTTGGCAGCTATTGATCCTAAGTTCTGCTATGGAAAATCCGAGGTTCATTGCATCCAAAGTGAGCAACATGCCCTTCTCAAATTCAAGTAAGATCTTACTGATCCTTTAAATCAGTTTGTCTCTTGGACTGGTGATGGGGATTGTTGTCAGTAGGAGGGAGTTGTCTACAACAATGTTACTGGTCACATCCAAGAACACAACCTTAGAAGCTTTCCGCCTCCTTTGCTTGAATATTTTTCAATTGAAGCCCAATACGAAGCTGCTATTCAATCTTATGCACTGTCAATGTTTGATGGTAAGATAAATCCTTCCCTTCTTATTTGGCATAGTCTTTTTGACAAACCATTATGCTAGTATATATGTCGATGGTGTGTTTGTTGCCTTAAGCTCTTCTAATCAGATAATGGAAATTGCAAAGCTTAACGCAACAAAGCAAGCATTGCTCAAGTTATCGAAATCTATGCCCACTAACATTAGGAGGTCAAATTTTTCTTTTGAGCTTAATAAGTCATTTGATATCCAATTAGCAAAGCAAAAGTTACACGAGGTTTGTCAGAAGAAAAGGTGGGCTAGGCCTATTGACAGGTATGAGCTTCTTCATCACAAGTAGTGAAGAATATATATATATATATATATATATAAGTCATCTGAATTATTAGATGACAAGCCTATTAGTTTTGGGGTGTTTATTACACATACTTAGAGCACTAGCATTAGAGGTGTAACCCCAGTTGTTATTTTAGCATCTAAACCCTTAAGATTGCACCACATCTGATTTGTAAACCCAAAAAATTTTCCCCTCCCCGCTACAGTAAGGTTGCATATATGCAACCTTACTATTTACGGTTGTATCATTAAAATCTTTTTTTTTTTTTATTATTATCTCCCACTTCTCTCTCTCTCTCTCTCTCTCTCTCTCTCTCTCTCTCTCTCTCTCTCTCTCTCTCTCTCTCCTCTCTGATTCTCCCTATCCTCTCTTTATTTTTTCCCCTTCTTGATCTCTCTGTCTCCTCTCTTCTCAGTCCCACTTCTTCTTCTCTCCCTCTTCTCTCTCTATCTCTCTCCTCCGCTTCCCACTCTTCTCTCTCTATTCACAGCATGTTTCTCGATCATCTATCTCAATCCGTTTAACTAAGTTTTGGTTGGATCAAATCGGTGTTGCTGGGTTTTAGTGGTTGCATTTGGGTAGTGGGTTTCGGTTGTGGAGTTGAATCAGTGACCGGGTTTGGTGGTGGGTCGTTTCGGTGTTTAATGGATCTATTTGGTGGTGTGTTTTGGTGCTTGCTGGGTCTGTTTGGTGGTGGGTTTCGGTGGTGGTTGTTTTGGTGGCTGGGTTTCGGTGGTGGTTAGGTTCTGTTCGGGGTGGTGGTGGTGGTGCCTTTGGATTTTGGTTTTGGGTTTTGTTTGGGTGTTTGGTGATTTTCAATTTAGAAGTTTGGTGAGTTGGGTATTGGGTTTGGGTTCGAATTGATCGGCTGTGGTGGTGGGTGGTGCTATTGGGATGCTCTACGGTGGCAGTGGGTGGTTTGGATTTTGGGTTTGAGTTTGAGTTTGGGTTTGGGTATTGGGTTTAGGTTTGAATTGATCGGTGGTTGTGGCTATGGCCTATGAGAGATAGGAAAAGAGATCTCAGTTTTTTATATTATTTTATTGTGTAGTTATAATATTTTAATGGGTTGTATTTAAAAATAAAAATGTGGTTGTAAGGTGAATTGGAAAGTGAGTTAAAAAGGTTAAAATAGAAACCAGTTCTGCTAATGCTCCATACACACACATTTTAAACTAAGGCTTCATTTCCTTTTGTGAGTTGAAATAAAATTAAGCCTTTTGTACTCTCTCTTTCTCTCTCTCTCTCTCTCTCTCTCTCTCTCTCTCTCTCTCTCTCTCTCTCATAGTACATGATTCAGAACTTTATAAGGATGGCATAGAATGCTATGAGAAGCTAGAATACTAGCTTTAGAGCATCCGTAGTAGATGTTACAAAAAAATGTCATTTTATAACATCAAAACCCTATTTTATTATTTTACCACATCATTTTACAACATCCTATTTATCAGATGTTCTATTATTCAATTCTATACATTAAAATAATATTTACTACACATTAAAATAATATATTATCTACTCCCTATTATCACCGTCAACAACATCAACACCAACAACGACACATCGACCACTGCCACAACAACAGCCACCAACAACTACTGCCGCAACAACACCGACCAGCCACCACCACTTTGCCACCACTTTGCCCAGCAAGGTAGCAACCACCACCACCACACACCCCAGCAAGGCAGCAACCACCAACAAAATAGGGAAAAAAAAACCAGCAAATACCAACCACCAAACACAACAACCACCCAAATGCCAAACCACCACCGATTCAACACCGATTTAGCACCAATTCAAACAAACAAATAGCCACCGATCCAGCCATCACCGACAACAAATAAACAAATAAACCATCACTGATCCAGCCACCGATCCAAACAAATAAACACCAACAAAAACCACCGATCCAAACAAATAAACACCAACAATAACCATCACCGATCCAGCCACCAAGAAACCACAAACCCACAACCCACAAACCCATCAAAACCCACTCACCTCTGTCATGAGTCCATGACCCATCTCGCCGTGACCCACCTCGCCACGACCCAAGTTGCCGCGACCCACCTCGCAATGACCCACCTCACCGCAACCCACCACGCCGCCATACCCACGACCCACACAGTCACCTGACCCACGCTAGAGCCCACGCCAGAATATACTCACATCGGAACCCATCCTTCACTAGAGAGAGGGCAATTAGACAAAGAGGAAGGAGAGAGAGAAGAATTCGGAGAAGTGATGGAGACTTGGAGTGGCTCAAAGTGGGATGAGAGAGAAGGAATACAAAACTATTTTTTGATTTTACCATTCTCGTCCGTACCGTTGCAAAAATGCAACGGTACTGTTCACATGTGTCAAAAATTTTGAGATTTGGAACATCTGATAAAATGAAGTTTTTGATGTTTGGTGTGCCAAATATTTGGCATTTGGCACGTTTACCACATCTAGTGTGGATGCTCTTACAATGACTAGAAGCATGTGTAAATTATATCTTTATTGGCAAGTTTGGATGGAGGGGAAGAAGGGAGAAGATGAACTAGCAGGATTACATGGTTTGTTCAATTGACTTGTGGGCACTCGCACCTTCATTGTAGTTATTAATCTTACAATGTGAGTGCTTTTTTAAATCTCCTTTATGTGTGTTCTATCAAACCACCTATGCTGGATATGTAATATTCATGCCTTTCTACTTCTTATCTATTCACTGTTTTTTCTGAAAAAAATAGATTTTTTTTTTTAAGAAAATGTATTCACTGTTTTCTCAAGGGGTAAAACTAGGTTACACACTATTACACTCAACTTGCACTTAAAGTAACGATTTCCATTAGGAAATTGTGACTGCAAGTCACCATTTTTGTGTTCTTCAAATGTGTATAATAAACGCCACCATTTTTCATATTCTCACTTTCCTTTCTATTTTGTAAGATTTTAAATCGAAATGTACATTTGCTATTACTTGCAGCATTGAGGAGGAAGAGGGCCCATCACACAACAAGAAATATGTATGCTCGGTCCAAATAGTAGATCTTGGTTTGTATATAGAGGGAAAAGCAAAGTCAAGAGTAAAGGAAGCAGAAAACTCTGCAGCTTCATGTCTTATTTTTGCCTTATTGGGCTCTAATATAATATATATATATATATATATATATATATATATATATATATATATATATATATATATATATATATATATATATATAAAAGTAGAAGCCTCACCTAATCTTCTATCATGTGCCATGATTGTCAAGCTTATATAGATTGATATGTGTTGTATCTACTTAGATGATTTGGACAAACAAGGCCTCATGGAGCACAATAATTTTTCCATGTTAATTTTATCTACTACATGTCTATCAAGTGTCGATAATAAATAAAGGCGAAAAACTCATTTTCGTCCCTACATTTTTATGCGATTCCCACTTTGGTCCCTAACTTTTTTTTCCACTGCTTTTAGTCCCTATTTAGAAAAACACTTTCTATTTTAATCCTTTCCGCCAGTGCCCTAATGGCACTGACCTACGTGACAAATAGAATTATTAAATAATAATAAAAATTTTATTTTATGGTTAAAAAATAACACATCAGCATTTAAATTAAAAAAAATTATTAATTTTAACTAAATAAAAAAATAAAAAATAGAAATAAAAATAAAAGATCACATTAATTGAGATCAAAGTGTGTCTTGAACAAGAACACAAACTCAAATCTAAGAACACAAAATTAAAATCCAAAAACCACAAACCCAAAAAATAAGAACAGAAAATTAACCTATAGATCCGCATCAAATTAAACATGAAAACCAACACAAAACGCAGACCCAAAAGATTAACACAACACTCCTACTCTCATTGACTCTCATTTTATACATCTTTTTCTTCGTTCTTTCCAAACTATTTGTGTTTGTATCTTTGTTTTTCTTCTTTCTCTCGTTTTTCTTCTTTCTTTTTAGATCCATGACTCTCTCTTTCTCTCTCAAATACCAACACCTTAGGCTCTGCTTGGGAGTTCATAAGGGAAGGGAATGGAATTGAATTGAATGTATTTAAGTAAGGGAAAGGAATTGAATGGAATTAAGTAACCTTGATTAGATGTTTTAAAATAAAAGAATGGAAAGGAACGAAAATGAATGGAATGTAAGTAATCTTGTTTGGGAGTAACATGGAGGGAATGGAATGGAATCATTTTATGACAATATTACTATTAGACTCCTATTTTAAAATAAAGGGTTGAATATATAGGGATATTTTGGGAGTTTTAGTAAAAAATTTATTAAATCTAATTCTATTCCCTCCCATTCCTCCCAATTTCAGGGGGAATAAAAATTTGAGGTTTTAAGGGAATAGAGAGGAATGAGTGTTCCCTCCTATCCATTACATTCTCTCCTACTTAAACTCCCAAACAAGAGAATGGATTTTCCATTCCCTCCATTAAAACTCCCAAATAAAGGAAGGGAAGAATATTCTAAAATTATTCTTTCCATTCCATTCCATTCCCTCCTCCCAAGCAGAGCCTTAGTGTTTAGCTTATGGCTGCTGACGCAGCGCACGCGCGACGCCGTGGTGCCGCGCTTCATCGAGATGCTCTCCAAGCGCTACGGCACCTTGCTGAGCAACGAGGCCTCCTCTGCCGCGCGCCTCATTGAGGAGGAGGCTTTCTTCACCGCCGCCGCATCTGCCTTCGCCGAGGACGACGGCATCGAGATCCTCCAAGTTTGCTCTCGCGAGATTAGCCGCAGGTTTACTCTCGCGAGATCTGCCTCCTCCACCGACAACAAAACCTGGTACAACCTCATCCCTACAACCCAGATGTTTCTCAAAAAAAAGGGAAAAAAAAAAAAAAAAAACCCAGATTTAAAACCCCATGGTTGAAGATCCATGGCCGAAACCCACCTTGACCGAGATCTGATCTTCTCTCTCTCTAAACCTAGATGGTCACTGTGGTTTGATCTGACTAGCTCATGATTGTGTTTTGGTGTATTTTATTGATGAGGATTGGCTTTGAGTTTTGGTATTTTTAATATTTTGTTTTTGATCTGACCGTGTTTTGGGTTTTGTTTGTTTTATTATTATTATTTTGTTGCTTAAGTGTTTTGGGTTTTGTTAGTTGATTGTGCTAGAGTATCTGAATTTGATCATGATTTTGTATATGTTTTTGCTTGTTTGGATACTAAGAAAATGCAAGAAAAGAGAAGAAAATCCTGAATTTCTTATTTTCTAGGCAACCATGTTCTTCCCCAAGAACATGAAAGAACGATTATTATTTAACTTTTTCTTATTATTTAACATGAAAGAACGGTTTTTTTTTTAATTTTTTTTTTATTTAAAATTAATAAATTAATTTTTTTAATTTAAATGAAGATGTGACATTTTTTATTATTATTTTAATGGTCATGTCAGATTTTAGCACTGTGCCATTTGCCAGTTGTACAATTTCCGTCTCTGATGTAACGTTAGGAACGAAAACGAGAGGGGTTTTTCAGGATAGGGACTAAAATCGGTGGAAAAAAAAGTTAGGGACTATAGTGGGAATCACGTGAAAATGTAGAGACTAAAATGAGTTTTTCGCCATAAATGAATATTTATAAATTCCTAAATTTTAATATGTGCTTAAATTTCCATTATTAACTCCTTAAAATGCTCCATTAATTTTTTGCATGTATGAAGATCCCGTGGCTTTTAACTTTTCTTTTTTTGGTGTTAAAAATGTCCATTTGTCTCCTATTATATTTACATGTTTTGTGCTAATTCAGTGATCAAAACGATATTGTTTCATGTATTTTAGTACAAAATGATGCCGTTTCACGAGTGTCTACAGTTGGCTTGCACTACCTACTTAAGAAATTGTAAAACATAAATAATATTAATTTTGATGAGAATTTCAGAGATTTCATTCGGGTGACATTGTAAAGATTAATATTTAATAACTTAGCCTCTTCTATTTTCTTTTTTCTTTTTATATTAAGTTATTCTATGCTTTTTATATATTCAATTTTGACTAGTGGTTTGTTTTTATAGTTATTTCCTGGGCAGGTATTTTTATAAATTGTTTGGGGTTTTTTGATGATACTATACATTATACATTTTATTTACATTTTCTTCAAAGAATATATAACTAGATTATAACATTTATATTTAGGTTTTTAATTCTTTCTCAAAAAAAAAAGGTTTTTAATGTGTGAGAATTTATGAGGAAACTATTCACAATTGTTGTATGTTTTAAGAGAAAAAATAATTAAGATTCAAATGTGATACTACTCAATATAGAAGTTGGGACCATAGACAATAAAATTTTGAGTGATAGTTTAACCGTGTAAATTAAAAAAAGACAATAAAATTTTGAGTGATAGTTTAACCATGTAAATTAAAAAAAGAGTTAAAAAAAAATTGAGTACAAAATCAATTTTAATATTAAGAAAGAATGTAAAGCACGACTTTATGGAGTAATGTTTTTTTTTTTATTAAGAAATTTTTCACATCTAGCTTGGCCATTGGAAAAAATTTCTAGCTCCACCACTAGCATTGTGGCAAACTAGTAGCAGTGAGAGAGGAAATATAGCATTGTGGCAAACTAGTAGCAGTGAGAGAGGAAATACTCAGAGCGAAGGAGTTGGGGTACACCAAGATTATTGTCCTTACTGCCAGCAAAGAAATTCAACTTTTTTGGAAGGAAAAAAACCACTAGCCATGGTGGATTGCAAACATAATTGAAGATATGATCATGGTTTTGAAATTTGAACCATTCAAAAAATCAAAAAATGTAAAGATTCAAGGATTTTGAGACTGGATTAGGGTTGAACTGCGATAACACAATAATTAATTTAATAATTATTTAAAATATAAATAAATATATTAAATTAGTAAAAATTGAAAATTTGACTAAAATAGTTTAAATAAATGTAAAGAGTTATCTTTCAAATGTATTTTTCATATCATAAATTTCTTAAGGAAAATAAGAAATATTAAATCCTAAGATAACATAAATAGATATTGAGTTCCTCAATCAAAGGAATCAATATCGTACCTGAATTCATTTCGGTTTAGTAAGGGAATGAAATATTTAGATATTGGTCAATATTGGTGTTCCGTTTTTGGATAACTGCATTTACATACATTCATACATACATACATACATACATACATATATATATATATATATTCATTAACTTATATATACGTATGAAATTAATATACTTAACATTTTGGCAAAAATGCAAAACTAACCTTCTCACTTTCAATCTTTTTCATTTCAGTCCTCTAACTTTCAGTTTTGTCATTTCAGTTCTTTAACTTTCAATTATTGTCAATTTGATACTCCGTTAAACTCCAGTTATGTCCAGCCATTAATTGAGCCAAAATGACGTTGTTTTGGCTCTCTCTTTTTTTAATAAATTTCAAAATTTAAAGAAAAATTTTAAAAAATTGATATTAAAAAAAAGAAAACCAAGGAATCATTCCACACCCAAATCACTCACTAAAATTTACATCTCACAACCTTACCTTCCCAAACACCAAAATCCCCTCCCACCCTTATCTCAAAAGACCAAACTACCTCTCTTCCTTTTCTCCACCATTCTTTTCTCGGCTTTCCGACTTTGCCCTCTGCCACTGCCACCACGACTCCTCCTCCTCTTCCTCCAATAACTGGCGGTGGGACTCGCTCCTCAAGAGCGCAATCAAGACCTTCGATTCTTTCTTCAATCCTCGCCCGAACGATCTTCACAGAGACGCTAGAATTGCCGCCACCGACAATGAAGATAAACAACGCGAAGAAGAAGACTGGAATTGGGATCACTAGCGAAAGCATTTTGATGAAATCGACTCCCAAGAGCGACTAGTCTCTATCTTGAAGGTATAGAGGTTTTTCATTCTTGGGTTCTTTATGTTTTCTAAATTTTTTATTTTAATCAATTCCTCCTTTTTTTTTTAATATCAGTTTTTTTTTAAATTTTTTTTAAATTTTGAAATTTATTAAAAAAAAAACCAAAATGACATCGTTTTGACTCAATTAAAGGCAGGACATAACTGGAGTTTAACGAAGTACCAAATTGACAACAATTGAAAGTTTGAGGATTGAAATGACGAAACTGAAAGTTGGAGAACTGAAATGAAAAAAAATTAAAAATTAAAAGGTTAATTTTGCATTTTTACTTAACATTTTTGTTAGAGTTCAACATTCTACTTTTTTTTTTCTTTTTTTTTTTTTTATATGCAAGCCTCTGTCTAAATTATCTTAAGCCATGCCTAAGCCTAACCCTATTTGACTACCCATTAACTTTTTCGATGAGACCCAATAATAAAGTTAAGAGAGACATTGAATAGTCAACCATTTCCCATGGTATTTACCCAAACACACACAAGCTAGTAGAGTGGCGAAAATTGGTTTGTCCGCCCATTAAACTTTTTTTGTGAGACCCAATTAAAAAAAAAAGGAAGAGAGACATTGATAGTAAACCATTTCCAATGAAATTTTTATTTAAAAAAGAAAAAAGAAAAAAAAAAAAAAAGAGCAGAGCTAGAAGAGTGGTGGAAAACAATGCCCAAGAAAATTTAAGAAGAAAATTAGTGGGTGACAGACTGACAATGAAGCATTGTAATTGCAGGCAAAACAGCTAAAATGAATGGGAAAAAAAAAAAATCTAAGTGTTTGTTTGGTTGGAGGTGAAATAGGTAGAAAGAAAATAAATAAATAAATAAGAGAGAAAATGGTTGAGGAAAGTGTTTAGTTGAAAGGGAGAGGGAATTTTGATGGGCCCAAGAGTTTTTTCCCTGGCTCAACAAAACACAATCTCTCTATATTAGAGAGAAAATGGGGCAAAAACGTTTGAACAAAAATGCCGACGTCAAAGCCCACTGTGTTTGTGTTGCCCACTGTTTCCTATTCTTTTTTTAAAATTTTTTTTTCTAACCCATTGTGGACGTGCTGCTACCCTTTGTTTCCTACTCTTTTTTTAAAAAAAAACAATTCTAAATTATCTAACTGGACGTTTCTGAGCAGCTGAGCCTTTGTTTCTAATTGCACTGCTGCTTTTTTTTTTTTAATCTCCAATTCGTTTTTTTTCTTCTAACCTGGGCATGATTTTTTTTTTTTTTTGTTATTTGGCTTTTTTTGTTTTTTAACTGGGCATGATTGGTTGTTTTGGTTAGTACTGAGTTTTTTTTTCATGATTTTTGTTTTAATAAACTTGGTGTGTTTGTTTTTTTAAACTAGATAATTTTTTTTTTTTTTAAGTTTTCAATATATCCCTCTACTTTTCTACCTTCCCGACCAAATACAAATGAGAGAAAATAAAATCTTTTTTATCCTTCAACTTTTCCATCCATTCTTCATTTTCTATCCTCCCAACCAAACGGACCCTAAGAGAGAGAGAGAGAGAGAGAGAAGAAGAAGAAGAAGAAGAAGAAGAAGAAGAAGAAAAGAAAGAAAAAAAGAAGAAGAAGAAGAAACAGAGATGTGATCTCAACTCCATCTTACGATAGTTGAGGGCCTGCATGGTAGAGGTGTTTGAGTATTGTTGTTCAAAATAATAGAAAAATTGTAGTTTAAAAAGCGTTGTGAAAACATTTATTTAAAATACTCATAATGCAAAAAATGTTTTTGGTACCATATTTCTAATAACGTCTTTTCAAAAAGTGAAAAAACATATAATTGTATGTTTGGTATATGTGTGTGTGTGTGTGTGTTTTTTTTTTTTTTTAAGTGATGACATGTAGTCTAATTTGTGGGACGTACAATTTTTAAAATATTTATAAAAGTGTCATTGAGTAATATTAATTGAAAACTAAAAACTAGTAAGAGAAGTTCTCTAAATTCAGCATTCAAACACCCTAAAATGAGAAACGTAACTCAAACACTATTAAATGAAATCCCCTGCCAAGCAGGCTCTGAAGTTGTTGTTTGAAAATCCCTTACTAAACAAGCCCTGAAGCTTCAACAATGACAATAAGGTACTATAACTGAAAGCTTGTAAAAAAAAATTAAATAAATAAATAAAAAGCTATTCAGGAGGGAATAAAGAAAGAGTGATCGAAGTTATACAGGAGGGAATAACAACTGGCTTCCCAAATATCACTTTGGCTGTGTAATCCTAAAGGACTTATTTTGATATCAAAAAGAAAGCTATTCAGGAGGGGAATAAAGAAAGGGTGAAGTTATTCAGGAGGGAATAACAACTAGCTTCCAAAATATCACTTTGACTTTGTAATCCTAAAGTATTTATTTTGATATCAAAAAAAAGAGTGAAGTTATTCCGGAGGAATAAAGAAAGCAAGGAAAAGCAAATAATTTAGACCATGAAATAATCTTATTAAATATTTTGTCCCCCTCGGGCCACGACAACTAGCATATCAAGTAATGATAATTGTCTTCCTAAAAAAAATTTTAAAAAAAAAGTAATTTTAATTGTTTATATATTCCTTTCTTCTCAATTCATAAGGTCTTAGAATAATGTCATACTTTTTTTTTTTAATGAAAAACGAGTAGGAGGCGACCAACATGGCAATTCTACCTAGATGTGACTATAATAACACTTTACTCGCTAGGGTCCGAGTCTTACTGGGGCGCAGGGGGACCGGTGAGCCATAGCTTCCCCATCCCCACAAGGGGCACCAGCAATCCTAAGCTACCAAGGAAGGTAACCCTACACAAATTCATATTCGGACTCGAACATGAGATCTCACCCTTGGCGCAACTCTTTGTGCATCGGAATAATGTCATACTTGTACAATCTAATTTTGCAGTATCGCATTTTCTCTTAAATAGAGTCTTTTAAAAAAGAGAAATGCTTTTTTATACCCCATTTCTCTCTGGGAAATTATTAAATGTTTTTGAGTGGGACCTCATTTGTTGGCTTTACTAAAGTTTGATCTACAAGCTATGATATTGGTTGATCGAATCTTATAATGACGTGGTTCATTTTTGTGCAAAAGCTAGAACCAGCTTACCTATGGTTAAAGATTAATTTAAAACGTACTACAGCAAGGCTGTTGACGATGAGTTTTCATTTATTATTTCTATGGAAATATTGTTCCGATCCGAGGATGCAAAGAGAGATATTATTTTGAGAATGCTGGATTTTGGCAAAATGGAAAAGAGCCCTTTTTTTTTTTTTTCTTTTTTTTCTTTTTTTCATTTTATTGTTTGGTTGCTGCGAAACAGTTACAAGTAAAGATGGCTAAATATTTACTAAAAAATTTTAATTAATTTCTTAAAACTTTTTTTCAGAAAGTATTTTTTATTAATTACTTTGGATTTTTTAATTTACAAAACTTAAAAATTCCAAAATATCCTTATATTTTATGTGATTAACTACATTGAATAACGGTTAAAATTAAAGAGCTAAAATGATCGAAATGAAAGATAGAGGACTGAATTTAATTTTGAGCAAAGTTAGATTGTAACATTAAGGAAAAAAAAAAAAAGTGGAGAGAATTGTACTAATAACAGAAAAGGAAGATTCTAAAAAAAATAACAATAATAATAATGGGAAAATGACTAGTGTACACAAGCAATTGCACGCAAAGTTGTGTGTAATAGTTTTTTAAACTGAAATTATAACTTGAATTAATGATTTCAATTTTTTTATTTTAAATTACATATAGATTTCTGTGTAACCAGACGTACGTAATAGCCATTGCTCATAATAATGTTATCCTAGCATTCTTGTTAGCCATGCAAAAAAAAATTTTGTTTATTTTAGCATAAAAACCTCCCTTGTCTATTTTACACAATTATTTTTCAAAAATTCCTACATCAAATTATCTATTTTACTTTACACTACATTTTATTAAAATTTTTTTTTTTATCAATTTTTTATTATTCTCTCAAACCATGTTTTTTTTTTTGTGTACATGAGTAAAAAAGTATTAAAATATATATTTACATGTGAATAGTAATTATATATATATATATATATATATATATTTATATGGGTACTATAATGACAATATAAATTAACTAAGGAAGTCAATATCGTATCAGAGGTTGTACCGGTTTGGCTAGCGGTACGATATATTTCTGATACCGGTCAATGCCGGTGTACCATTTCAGATTTACCGCTATTATACACACACACACACAATCTCTAAAACTATATTTATAAGCATATAATATTTCACTTGTTTATCTCTAGCTCACATATCAACCTATTAATTAATAAAAATATAAAACTAGTGAGCGACAATAGTTGAAAATTTGAAATAAATAATGTAATTGAAATTTGAAACTTGTTTCAAATTTCAATTTGGTGTCAATACACACAAATAAGATTACAATAACCACACAAAACAAAATGTAATAAATGCCCTTATTGGAACGCATAGGTAATTTGTGCTTGACAGTACAGTCTAAGTAATTGACTAAATAAAAAATAAAAAGTAATTGAAAGAGCAAAATAAGCAAAGAGATAAGAACCAAGGAGAGTCCTCAAAAAAAAAAAAAAAAGAACCAAGAAGAGTCACGTGGCTTTGTGAAAAGCACATAAAATAAGAGGCTTTTTTTATGCTTTTGGAGGAGAAACCAAGAGAAAGAGGTAAGTACAGCTTATACGTTACAATAACAAAACATTCAAGCAGAGCAAACGAAAAAGAAAAAGTAAAGAATGGATATCAACAAGCAGAGCAAACGAAGCAGGTAGAAAGCAGACAATGAAGGGAGCGAATCAATGGCTAAAAGAAGATCTAAGTGGCTAAAACGAAGAAGAAGATGATGTTGTTGCTGTAAGTATAGTATTTTTTTTAAAAAAACCCAATTATATTTGTACCGGTCCGGAACGAAAATACCGCCGAAAAGCTCCGAAATTCGTCGAAATAGCCGAAACAAACCGGTACACCCCGGTATTTTGGGCGGTACGATTCAGCCCTGTTTCTGTACCGATTTAGGCACTGGAACGAAATATTCCGACGGTATCGACCGGTACAGTACGAAATCGTCTTCCTTGAAATTAACACAAGTATACATGATCTAATAGGGTTGATTTTTAGAATTAGATGCCCAAGATTTACCATTTATGCCTATTTATACATCTACTATAGTGAGTGGCATCTTTTGTTTTACACGTTTTACCATTCAAATATCTGCTTCATAAAGCAATGTAGTCCAACTACTCCAACCACTTTAGAAATTGCAGAGGATTGCTTTTCTGACTTTTGGTCTGTTTTAACCAAGACAACACACAATAATACAATAAAAGCAAGCATCAAAACATTCATCACTCCCATGAATTAGGAAGTTGGTTGGTCATTTAGGAATTCTGCATATGGATTCTCTTTTGTCCATGGAGGAGGAGGAGGAGAAGTCAGCCACAATAGTAGCTGTGGAAAAAATACTCTCCTACAGCTTCAAGGACAAGGCTCTTCTAGTAGAGGCACTCACACACCCCGCCTACTACAACAACAACAACAACAACAACGGCGAGTCGTTTAGGTCGTACCAGCGGCTCGAGTTCGTAGGCGACGTGGTGCTGGGACTAGCCGTGAGCAAATACTTGTACCTGGAAAACCCTAGCGTCGGCCCAGGACAGCTCACAGACCTACGCTCCGCCAACGTCGGCAACGACAAACTCGCACGGGTCGCCGTCCGCCACGGCCTCCACCGCTACATCAGGCACAACAATAATTTGGGCGTCTCTCTTCTTGATGAGGTCTAACAAATGCATCTCACTTTTCTTTCCTTTTTTTTCTTTTTTCTTCTTTTACAGTTATTGGTTTACATTTACTTGTACCATTTGCATGAATAGTGTACATTATTCAAGCAAATGTACACAATGTTATACACACTTTTTCGGTCTATAACGAAAATCTTACAAATGGTAGGAAAATGTTATTGATAATCTGTTGTTTCCACTGTCTAGTAATAGGATCAATCTGCTCGATCACTTACCAAACTGAAAAGTAGTCTCAAGAGGGCTTTGGGGATATGACTCGATTACAGATCCTAGTTTTTGATCCATCCCCCATATATGCACCCTCCATCTGCAACCAAGTGAATTCACCAATAAATTCCTCCAAGTGAGATGTCTCCATGAATGCTGTATCTAGCTTTTAAAATTTGTGCTACCAAATTATTTGGTGTTGAGTAATCGCCAACACTGTTTAGCTAGCAATGCCAAATTCAAAGTATGAATATCCCGAAATCCCATGATCTTGCTCCATTTCACCCAATGAATGCAATTTCTCTTCCTCTTGTTGACCCCACCCAAAATTGCTACATAAAGAATTTATCTCTTCAAATACCTACTTTGGGAATTTATATATGCTCGTTAAATGGGTGGGCACCAACCACTTTGATTAAAATTTCTTTATCTATTAATTACTTGTTTTTTATTCTCTTAGGGTTAATGCGTTTTGGTATATTCTTCTGAATTTATTGGTTTGCAATCGTCTACTACATTGCTTATATTGCAAGCATAACTTGTACAACAAACACCCTAGGGTTAGTCTTTTTTTCTTTAATTATTTGTTCATTAGTTACGTTTTGTGTTATTCTTAATGTTATTATCTTTTCTTTTCTTTTTTTGTTTGATAATTTGGTATATTATTTTAAATTTATTGGTCGTGGTTTAATATTACAGTTTTTACTTAACAAGAGTGAAAGGCTATAGAGGGAGAGTGAGTGAGAGATTTGGTCCAAGTTCAAGACCTACAAGTTGTAATTATTTTAGAGCAATGTTAGTGACAAATTTATCCACAACCTTTTTCACAATTTATTAAGGTAGTAAGTTGTGATTAGAGCACCATTGTTTTCACATTGATCCATCAGTGATATCATTTTATTATACACCAATTACAATACACCACATCAACGATTGTTAATAATCTTTTGTCTTTAGATTTATTGTTCCTATTTTATTGAAAAAAAAAATTCTTTTTTTCCTAATAATAACAATAATAATAATAATAAACTAACACTCCACCTTTGTGGGAGAAGTGCACCTTGAGCTAGAGGTCATTGGTTCAAAAAATTGTGATTTTTGTCCCTAAAAATTGCAAAAGTTCATCCTCACGCTATTTAAGTTGCATAGTGTTTATGACATGGCACATTGAAAGATTGAGGTATTGTGCAATAGATAGATGAGCAAAATGATGGAAGTACACAATCAATACTTTTTAAAGAGGTTAACCTTGTTGTACCCAAACTGTTTTACACAATTTTACACACTTCAAAAGTAACTAAAATTGTGACTTTAGTTACCTTTTGTAGTGAATTAAAGGCACCCCTTTTAGTTTGAGGAAGAACATTACGAAATTTTATTAAAGAAATTAGCCATAATAGGTTGAAAGTAAAGATTGGAGTTGTGGAGGAATATCCTCCATCCACACTAGGAAAGATCTAACATGCCTAGCATGTTTAGCTAAGTTGTGAGTAATAGAATTACCATGCCTACAAACTTGAGAAAATGAAGCACAGCTACTGGGTTCTGTGGTGGCTTTTGCCGAGGTAAGGATATGACCACAAGGGGAGAAAGAAACATCCGTGCTTATGAGGTCCTTAATCACAATCTCAGAATCGCCTTCAAGGATAAAAGGTGACGAGCCAAGTTCAAGAGCAAAAGAAATAGCTCTTGCCACTGCCAAAGCTTCAACAATATCTGAAGAATATGGGAGATGCACCAGTTCAAAGAGGAAGCAATGGCCTATCCCTACGAGTTGCGAATCACAATTCTCAGGCCAGCTTTTCCTATATCCTTGGAAGTTGCACTGTCAAAGTTTACCTTGAGTGTACCTGCTGGTGGGGGGCTCCATTGACCCAAGGATGAGCACAAGTTGAGGATTGAGGAGCTGAAACATGGTTCGCTCGGTGAAACTCCATGAGTGCTTGCTGGGCATTCTAAGCGACTTGTATGATATTATGCTTTTAAGAGTTTATAATCAGAGCTATGCTTGTTATACACCATGTGTGTAAATACATGCACTGTGTTATAATTTGAAAATGCGACTTTACAATGTGTTTTACAGGATTTTCCATGATAATTAATTGTTATGGTGTTGATCCGTATATTTTGGACTTATCTTTGATTAATATTTGTTTAGAATTTGAACAAAGATCTACAGAAATGGTTTTGTGTTACTTCTATAGGTTCAAGAGTTTGCTGATGAAGTCAGTCAAGAAGGTGATATAGTTTTACATGGATCAATTAAAGCCCCAAAGGTTCTTGCTGACATTGTAGAGTCTTTGGCAGCAGCTATATATTTTGATCTCAATTTCGATCTGCAAAAATTATGGGTGGTGCGTATTTAACTTCTCTTTTCTTATTTGGCAAAAATGATTTGTCTTTTTTCATTTTCTTGTTTTGGATGCTCTCTCTCTCTCTCTCTCTCTCTGTGTTGATATAGAATTCATCATTGATTGTTTTATGTTTGAAGATCTTTAGGGATCTCCTGAAACCTATTGTCACGCTTGAAGTCTTGCAACAACAACCCCATCCTACTGATACATTGTATAAACAGTGTGCAAAGCAAGGGAGGGAAGTTGCCATTAAGTCCTGGAGGGATGGGGCAAAGAATATTGCTAGTGTATATGTCGATGGTGTGTTTGTTGCCTCAGGTTCTTCTAATCAATTAATGGAAATTGCAAAGCTTAATGCAGCAAAGCAAGCATTGCTCGAGTTAGCGAAATCGCCCACTAACATTGGGAGGTTAGATTTTTCTTTTGGGCTCAACAAGTCATTAGAGATTGAAGGAGCAAAGAAAAAGTTGCAAGAGTTTTGTCAGAAGAAAAGGTGGGCTATACCTAGTTACAGGTATGAACTTCTTTATCATAAGTCGTGAAGAATTATATATATTATACACATTCTCACACAAACACACTGCACATAGAAATCATGACTTTAAGTCACGATTTCTATGTAGTTTGAGTATGTGTAATAAACAACATCCTTTTTCAAATTCTCACTTTCTTATCTATCTGGTAAGATATTGAATTGAAATGTACATTTGCTATAACTGGCAGCATTGTGAAGGAGGAGGGTCCACCACACGCAAAGAAATATGTATACTTGGTTCAAATAGAAACTGAAGATGGTGGTTTGTGTATGGAGGGAGAAGAAAAGTCAAAAGTAAAGGAAGCAAAAAATTCTGCAGCTTCATGTATTATTCGTGCCTTATTTGAGCCCAAATCGACATAATACAATAAAATATTAAAGTAGAAGCCTCACCTAAACTTCTACCATATGTCATGATTGTCGAACTTATAAAGATTGATACGTGTTGTATTTATTCAGATGATTTGGACAAACAAAACCACATGGAGCACAGTAATTTGCCCATGTCAATTTTATCTATTACATGTCTATCAGGTGTCAATAATAAATGGATATTTATAAATTCCTAAATAAATATGTGCTTAAAATTGTGGCGGTTTTCATCTTTGGTTCAGCTTTTATGTTGTTTTTGCACAAATGATTCCATTTGTCTAGCATTGGTTTCTAAACTTCTTTGTGGATGAAAATATATTGCTTTGATGCTCACTGCTACTTTCCCTTCTAATCGGTAATATTTGAGAATTTGCTATGTTTCTTAGTAGTATGCAAGTCAGGAAATTTAAGAGTTGGGACTGCAAGTGGAAATGCCCTCCTAAAGAGCCCATTCAATAGTAAATAACATGTAATTTATCCACCATTTTCTAAATAAACTCTCCCAAATAAACACTCCATCTCAAATCTTTTCTGCCTTCTCAACCCTCAAGATGCTAACAAATTTGATACATACCCTTACCACCAAAAAAATAGAGGCTAACCCCTTTCTCCTACACCCAGTAGGTGCACACCTATTGAATTTTTAGTGAAAATTAGCACCATTCATAGGTGATTTGTATTTAACAAAAATGATATAACATTTGAACATGTGATCTATTACAAAATAAATTGAAACAGTAGTAATTTATCAAAGTTTTAATGGATCCATTGCTTGAAAGTTGAATCATGCTTGCTTTGGAACTAAAAGTTCAAGATTTGATTTCTTTTATCTCAGAAAAAGTGCTGCAAAATAGATATTGAGTAACGAACATTATTAGAACTAGCCGCGAACCAGTGCATTATGTGTGATAATTATTTTTATGGTGGTTTTATTAAAAAAAAAATTACGATTTAGACTAATTTAATAAGGAGTAATGTATTTCATAATCATATTTTTATTTATAATAGGAACAATCATAAATGTAATATAGGAACAATCATAAATCATAAATATAAATTTTGTCGTACTAAAATGAAAATAATCCAATTTTTCTCAGAAATTCAAAAGGCAAGTTAACGAAAATATTTATTTTTCAATAAAAGTTATTTATAACATTTTGTGAATCATTAAAAAATATATAAAATTTGGAAATTATTCTTTTAGTTTTAAACAAACTTTCTCAAACCTTATTTTTTCTACCTACAATCCAAAACACTGAAAAACATAACTGAAAAAATTAATCAAATTTAACAATGATTAATTGGACCAATTAGGAAAACAATTTGGTTTTGATAATCTATTAAGGGTTTTTTTTTTTTTTCCAGAAATTGTAATTTCGTCCACCCAAAACATATTATCAAATAAACAATTATTTGCAAAATCTAAGAATTAAATTTCAATATATGCATTGCTATAAAATAATAATAATAATTAAAATTAAATTACAAAAGCTAAAATTTGTCGCCCATCCGATTAAATGGCATTATAGAGTACTTCTAATACAATTATTAAGAGTACTTTGTCCACCACAAATGATTAAAAAATAAACAAAATTAATAATGTAGGGATGATAAGTCCAGGAGTACATATATATATATATATTGGACCAGGGACCCAATCCGAGACATTAAATAGTCCGAAGATGGGTGAACATCTTCATAAGAATCCATATTGGTAAATGAAGAGGTACAACCTGATCATGATCATCCTAGAAGATGGCCCGAGGAGGAACACTTCCTCGGCCGGGCGAAGCCGAGGTCCGAGGGTACGGCTTGATATCAAGAGCAACATTCCGCATAGTTCTACTAATAAGGATAAGTATCAAGAAGTGACTGGACAGGGGGAAGGCCATGAAATATCTAAAGGGAAAGCTGCTACCACCGCATTGAATGCTCTGTAGCTAACTCTCTGGCCGCATTAATGAGGAAGTAATACCTGAGCAGCAATGTTTAGCCTTACAACTATTTTCAAAGGTTTCAGGAAGGGGTTGATGGTGTTAGGACATATGTGGTTCACTTGTTAGAAACATATGTCATTATTTTATGTAATTGGTTAATCCTTTGACAAAACGCACTTTACTTGTATTTGGATAGATCTAGGTTGTCCCTTCTTAAGCATCTCACTATAGATTTCCCTTCTCATTTTATTCTTTCTGTATTAGATGTTCATCAGGATTCGGCGTCCCGTGATAAGCTAATCTTTCCATTCGCTATCACAAGGATCTTACTCCACTTTTCTGTTCCCTTTCCAGCGCCCGACCCTTTTACCTTCATGTGTGTCATAGATGCCACTACCGTTAAACGTAGTGAGGAGTAGTTTAGGTCACGGCAGACTGGGTCAGTAGCTCCTCCCACCCGTTCGGCTCCATCCACATCCGCTCCCTCCTCTTCTATGGGCAATGTGACTTTCGGAGACATCATGGCGCAACTTCAGCGCATGGATGCTCGCCTTGATACACTCTCTACTGAGCTGTATCAGGTGAATGTTCATGTCAATTGTATTGAACGACAAAAGGCGATCATGGGTGGCTTCGCTCCTGAGGCTTCTCCTCCACCTCCTCTAGTGGGTTTTGATTCTGAGGCTGATGATGGTGATGATGATGATGATGGAGATGCTAGCTCTAGCGATAAGATGTCTACTTGACACTCTTACCTTTTGTCACTCATGACAAAAAGGAGAAGTAGTTTTGGATATGAGAGTAGTCATTCTTGGGGGGAGAGTTAGTATAGTTTCTTTTTGGTAGGGGGAGTGTTGATATCTTGAGGGATGTAGTGAGGATTACTTGTATCTTTTTCTTTTCTTTCTTTTAGAGATACATTGTTCTTGTACCTTAGGCCTTGTAACCATTACTGACATACATTGTACTTATTCTCTTTATATTATATGTTGATGTATGTTTCTTTCACCTACCCTTACATGTGTTGTTTCTTTTCTCTTTTTATACACATGCTTCTTATTTTTTGTATGCAATCTATTATTTCTACTTCACACAAAGATGTCTTGATGTGTTTTGTTTAAAGTGTTTCAAAAATACATATTGTCAAAGTCTACTTGCCATAAACTCTCTTCTTGCAAAGTTTTTCAAGAGTTTGTGTTAGAATAGATTTTATTGTGTTCAACAAGTGAGTATGAGTTGAGTGTTTTATGACTTCTCTCTTATGTTCATTTGTTTGTTGTGGTTTTATCACGGATTGTCAAAAAGGGAGATTATTAGGACATATGTGGTTCACTTATTAGGAACATATGTCATTATTTTATGTAATTGGCTAATTCTTTGACAAAATGCACTTTACTTGTACTTGGGTAGATCTAAGATATTTTTAATACTTCAAGGAATAAGGTTTCAAGATCAAGTGTTAAAACCATGCAAGTTTGTCCAAGAAACAAGCTGAAGAAGTGCCTGTCATTAAAACTCGACAGCTAGCATCTATCGAGCTTAAGAAAATGTTCTAGCCCCGTGGCTCGACAGCTGCACAACAGCTTCTCGACAGATGCTATCTGTCGAGGCTTAAGAAAAACAAAATTTTTGATCTGTTTTCTTCTAATCCGTGAATATGTCTTTAGGCCTTCTTTTCTCATAACCCTAAACATATAAAATGATTATTTTAAGGGTTGTATCTAGTTACACAGAAGAGAGCACAATTGCACAAGAGCATAATTCCACAAGTGTGACCAAAAACCTAGTTTTACCCTAGTTCTTGAAGAAGCTGCTGTGTTTGTACACCGTAGGGTTTTGTGACCAAGCAACATCACGATCTTCATCTGTTGAAGAGAAGAAGAACTTTGCATCCAACATCTTCCTCAAGTTGGTGATTGAAGTCGCGTACTAGGATCCGCATAATTGGTTAGTCACGTACTAGGAGCCGTGCAATACAAGGAGAGATTGTCACTACAGAACAAATCCAATTGGGTATTGGGGTAAGGGTTCAACTGTAGGTTGGTATAAGGTACTGGGATTCCTTTACTTGTAACCACTTGTTTTGATAATAGTGGATTCTCCGAAGTGGTGACCTTAAAATCACCCAGTAGGGTTTTGCCTTAAAGGTTTTCCCCATTTGTAAACGAATCACCGTGTCAAATTTAATTTTCGCTGCACTTAGTTATTTGGTGATTTGTTTGTACTACCACGCGTTTGCTTGTTAATTTGATTAATTAATAAACTTGACTAATTAATCAATCAATTTATCACAAAGGGTAAATACATCTTTGGCGTATCAAATGGGACAAGTATCCAAACCAACAATATGATCCATACGTGGAAGATAAAGAGAAGAGGAAGGATAGTATAAAAGAGAGAGGAGACACCCAAGCAATGGGAATGGGAGAGAGAAAGAGAGAGAGAAAAAAAATACTGTAGACTGAGGAACAATATTTGTAATCTGTTATTAAGTGAGAGAAAGTCATATAAAGAAGAGTTAGCCTCCTCGGATCTTGGCCCATTATAATTTTTTCTATTGTGATCTTGGCCCATTATAATTGGTATATAAACTCATTAGAACCTAGATTTCAAACTCACTCTCTATAAATTAATTGTATTGGGCTCTTTGGACCTATTCCCTCACTATCTTGGGCTTAGGTACAAAATGTGTCCTTACAATTGGCGCCGTCTGTAGGGAAGCCTTGTATTTTAATGAGTTTAACGTCTAGGTATGGTAGGTTTGGGTCCACACCAGGCAGAGTCTATGGAGTCCCAGCATCAAGATCACTTTCTAAATCTTGAACGAAGTAGGGATAGGGAGGGAAGTGTGCACACCACCCATACCAACAGGAGTCAATCACGAGGTGGGAGTAAAGTCTCTCATGAAGAAAATACTAGAGCCATGCAATTGGAGATTGATCATTTGAGGAGAAATTTGCGTCACGAGCGACGGAAGCGAACTCCTTCCATTTCTGACTATTCTTCCAATAATGGTGGGGGTAGTAGTTACAGGCCCAAGTCAAGGACTACCCCTAGTGAGTCTTTCTCGTATGAAGCAGACGATCCTCATGGCCGCAGAAACAAGAATTCGTCTTGCAGGGGCCTAGGAAATGACGCTATGAGCAAAGCATTAAACCAGATTTCTAAATCACCCTTCACGCCTAGAATTGAAGAAGGGAACTTCCTCAACGTTTCACTCAGCCAACATTCACCATGTACAATGGCCGAACAGACCTTGTAGAGCATGTAAGCCACTTCAACTAGAGAATGGTTATGCATTCCAAGAATGAGGCTTTGATGTGCAAGGTATTCCCATCCATTTTAAGGCTTGTAGCAATGAGGTGGTTTGACGACCTGGGAGTAGGTTCTATTGATTCCTTTCAGGAACTTACCCGGGCATTTGGATCTCGCTTTATTATGTGCAGTAAGGTTCCTCGGCCCTTGGATTCTCTGTTGTCTATGACTATGCAAGAATGAGAGACCTTAAAAACATACTCAGACTGATACTAAGAGATGTTCAATGAGATTGATGGGGACTTTGATGATGTTGCCATAAGAACTTTCAAGGTCAGCTTACCTACGGAGCATGGTCTGAGGAAATTGTTAATAGGGAAACTAATTAATAATGTACGTCAGCTCATGGACCGCATCGATAAGTATAAGCGGGTCGAGAAGGACCAACAATTAGGTAAAAGAAAGGCGAAGGTGGTCTCTTAAGATAGTAGGGACTTCAGGTCGAATAAGTACAACGATAATCGTCCTCGGTGGCATTTTACTAGGGAGACTGGGGCTACTGCTACGCCACAAGCAGTCAACACGGTGTTTCGAGAGCCAGTGCATCAGGTCTTGGAGAAGATCAAGAATGAGCCATACTTCAAATAGCCAAACAAGATGGGAAGAGACCCCATGAAACTCAATTAGAGTCTTCATTATCAGTATCACCAGGAACGAGGACACACCACCAAGGATTACAGGACTCTGTGGAATCATTTAGAGCAACTGGTCAGAGATGGAAGATTAAAATAGTTTTTGTATTGGCCCAATGGGCAAGGAGACCATGCAAGTTTAGGGACTGAAGGGAACACTTCTTCAAGGCCTCCTTTGGGCATAATTAATGTCATTTCTGCTGCTCTTGGGAGGACTGGTTCGTGTCCCTCCAGAGTAATGACTATAGCTCAGCCACCAGCCGAGGACTCTAATCCTGAGCCAAAGAAGGCTAAAGTTGGAATTCGACCGGCATTGAGTTTTTTAGAAAAGGACAAGGTTAGAACTAGACAGCCACACAATGATGCTTTGGTGGTCACACTCAGGATAGAGGGATATGATGTGAGGGGTGTATTAGTTGATCAAGGTAGTGGGGCGGAGATTATGTACCTTGACTTGTATAAAGGGTTGGGTCTGAAACATGGGGATTTGACTAGTTATGATTCAACCCTAGTAGGTTTTGATGGAAAGGTAGTTATACCCATGGGGCAAATCAAACTACCAATGTAAACTGGGTCCGAGATGGTGGAGGTTAACTTCATAGTGGTGGGTGTGTATTCTCCCTACACAACTATAGTGGTAAGACCCTAGCTTCATGCCATAGAGCTGCTTCCTCCACCTTGCATTTGAAGGTGAAGTATCCATCTGGCGACTAGGTTGAGGAGCTGATTGGGAGCCAGTCTATGGCTAGGCAATGCTTGGTGGCCGCAATTAGACATCAAGCTGAGGGAAAGCCCTCGGCATCAAATAAGCAAGGTTTGTAGCAGTCAAAGGAGTCGGTGTTATATGAGGATCTAGTGGAGGAGGTAGAGTGTGAAGGTTTGGAAAAGGTTTTTATAATAATGATAAAGAGAAATATTTTCAAGTCAGAGCTCAACTGCCTCCTCGGGAGAAAGACGAATTGATTATGTTTCTTAGGGAAACATTAATATATTTGCTTGGAATGCTTGCGAGGCCCCGAGGGTGGATCCGAGCTTCATTTGTCATCATTTGAATGTCAGTCCAACTGTCGTACCAAAGAAGCAACCACCTCGACGATCATTTAAGGAACATTCTGAGGCTGTCAAGGAGGAGGTGATCAAGCTCAAGCAAGCAAAAGCTATCAAGGAGATATTTTACCCTAAATGGTTGGTTAATACAGTGGTGGTGAAAAAAAAGGGAAATGGTGAGTATGTGTAAACTTCACAGATTTGAACAAAGCTTGTCCCAAAGATCCCTTACCAATGCTTCGTATAGATCAATTGGTGGATGCCACTGTGAGACATCCTCGAATGAGCTTTCTAGATGTCTTTCAAGGATATCATCAAATACCCCTAGCTTTGGATGATCAAGAGAAAACAACCTTTGTCACTCCTACGAGATGATGACCAGGATGTTCGAGGCACAACTAGGTAAAAATATTGAAGTCTATGTGGATGACATGGTAGTGAAAAGTAAGATGGTATCTGAGCATGTGGGAGACTTGGGAAATATCTTTAAGATACTAAGGAAACACAAGTTGTGCCTCAATGCTTCTAAATGTTCCTTTGGTGTAGGATCAGGTAAATTCCTAGGTTATATGGTCACTCATCTTGGAATTGAGGTCAATCCTGATCAGGTTAAGGCAATTAACAGTTTACAGCCACCTCGGAATCCTAAAGAAGTTCAGAAATTGATAGGAATGACTGCTGCCTTGAACTGATTCATCTCTTGGTCCGCGGACAAGTGCAGGCCTTTCTTCCAATTGTTAAATAAGCGGAAGGGATTTGAATGGACAGAGGAATGTGCTTTAGCTTTTTAGCAGCTTAAGGAATATCTTTCTCGGCCGCTTGTTATGTCCAGACCCGAGGAGGATGAGGTTTTGTTTGCCTATATTCCCATGCTGTTAGTTTGGTGTTGGTATGAATTGACAATGGTATGCAAAAGCCAGTTTACTACATGAGCAAGTCATTACACGAGGTAGAGATCCATTACCTACCATTGGAAAAGGTCATTTTGGCAGTGGTGCATGCTACGCATAAGCTTCCCCACTACTTCCAATCTCATACTATTGTTGTTTTAACCCAACTTCAACTCAAATCAATACTTTGGAGTACTGATTACACTAGAAGAATTGCCAAATAAGGTACAATCTTGGGGGCCTTTGATATTAAGTACATGCCTCGTATCTCTGTTAGAGGACAAGTTCTTGTAGACCTAATGGCTGAGTTTGCTGAACCTTTTGTAGAAGAAGAATAAGACAAGCAGAACATGGATGGAAAATTAGTTGGCATGGTCTCCCTGCAAGAGCCTCCCTCCTGGAAGGTGTGGGGAGTAAAAGGACTCAAGCAGGCATTTGGGCCTTTGGGCTCTAACAAGGAGGGCCAACCTGTTCTTGATAAAAGGCCTGTTAAAATTACAAATCGGCCCTTGCGCCGAGGGTCCGAGGATACATCCGAGGATGAGTTTCTCCTCGGATAAACCCCGGAGGACTGGGAGTCTCACTAGAATGATCACGACAAAGCTCCAGGAAGACTGTTGGTTAAAGGGGGGATCCTTGTACCCTCTAGAGGCGCCGGTGGTAGAAAAATATCTTAGGAAAAGGCTGCTACCTCCACATTAAAGACCCTGCAACCACTTCCCAGGCCGCATTAATGGGGAAATGACCCCTGAATAGTAGGACTGAAACTTCTGGTTACTATTCAAAAGCACTAAGAGAGGAAATATCTAGGGGAGAGGGGATTTGAGCAACACATGGATAAAGCATCAAGAGAAGAAGTATTTAAAGGGGGTGAAGGCCAAAGAAGATGGGGCAGTCAGTTACCAAGAAAGAAATCAAGAATTGTAACCTTTAAGAGAGAAAGAGAAATAATACAGAAATGGTCCTCGGCTTACGTCCGAGGAGGTCCCTTTGCAATTATCATCTACTATTTACAAGTATCTTCACACCTTAGCCTATTATCAAGTTCTCAGTACCTCTAAAGTAGATTTCAAACCCACACTCTACAAATTTCATTGTTTAAGGCTCGTTGGGCCTGAGCCCATAATTGTCTTTGGGTCCAGGTGCAATTGTGCACTTACAAAAGGTGTATGTTGATAGTGTGGCAAATCAAAGAGAATCAAGAGTGGGGGCTAGTTATAGTTTCTCCCGAGATGCTTGTTATGGAAAAATTCTTAAGGTTGAGTTTCTCGGCCACCAATAATGAAGTTAAGTATGAGACATTTACAGTCAAAGTTTGAGTTCACCTTAGTGCAAGTCTCCAGAAGCAGGAATACACATGCTGACTCCCTGGCCACCCTCGCAACGTCCTCGACGCAGAACTTACCTCGGATTATCTTTGTTGAAGACCTGTGCAAGCCCACAAAGATGAAAGGCGAGATGGTCTGAGTTCATTAGATTAGGGTGAGACCTAGTTGGATGAACTCTATAGTGCTATTCCTTAAGAAAGATATCTTGCCCGAGGAAAAGTCCACAGCAGACAAGGGATTTGTGGGAGTCACACAGGAGGCAAATCCTTATCTCACATGACACCCACCCAAGGGTACTAGTGGCCAAATATGCAGAGGGAAGCGCAAGAATATGTGAAGAAGTGCGACCAGTGTCAGAGGTTTGCTTCGAACATCCATCAACCAGGGGGCGTCCTTAATCCTCTATCTAGCTCTTGGCATTTTGCTCAATGGGGCTTAAATATTGTAGGACCCTTCCCTAAGGCAACAAGGAATAGGAGATGGTTGCTGGTTAGCACAGACTACTTCACCAAGTGAGTTAAAACTGAGCCACTGTCAAACATTAGGGACTTGGATGCAGAAATTTTTTTGAAAAAACATTGTCACCAAGTTTGGAATTCCTCACACCCTCATCTCAGACAATGACCTTCAGTTTGATAGTAAGGCCTTTAGAAGATATTGCTGCGATCTGGGAATTACAAATAGATATTCCACTCCGGCTTATCCATAGGGAAATGGTCAAGCCGAGGCTGTCAATAAAGTAATAGTGAATAGGCTCAAGAAAAGTTTATATGAGGCAAAGGAAAAATGGGTGGAAGAGTTGTCACACGTCCTTTGGACATATTAGACTACCCCTCGTAGATCCACAGGGGAGACACCATTTTCAATATTCTATGGGGCCAAGGCTTTAATTCCTCTCGAAACTCAATTTTCCAACACTGAAGACGAGCTCTTTCACTCCGAGCAATAATGATGAGATGTTGGAAAGGGGCTTGGATTTGATTGAAGAACGGAGGGAAAACGCCATGGTTCAATTGACATATTATCAACACAAGCTCAAACAAGGTTATGACTCAAACGTGAAGTTAAGGCCATTGGCGCCTAGGGATTTAGTATTAAGGAAAGTTTTTGGTACTGCAAAGAACCCAGCATGGGGCAAATTAGGGCCCAACTAGGAAGGGCCATATCATATCACCTCGGTAGCTGAGATAGGGGCTTATTATCTTGAAGATCTAGATGAAAATATTGTACGACGTCCCTAGAATATAAATAACTTGTGAATGTATTATTATTAATGAAGGTCTTTTCTGTTATATATTGCTTATTACTTCATGTGTAACATTCCTCATTATAGTTAAGTATCAAATAAAACTTTGGTCATGCCTGACTCCTTAGACCACATACCTTGGGTAAATTGATATTTTTTGGCATTTTTCTAGGTGTTAAACAGAACCTTAGTTATGTCTGGTTTCTCGGACCATCTACTTTGGGTAAATTAACACCTCAAGTTATTTATCTAAGTGTTAAATAAAACTTTGGTCATGTCTAGCTCCTCAGACTACCTTGGGTAAATTAATACTTCTTATTATTTATTTAAGTGTTGAACAGAACCTTGATCATGCTTGGCTCCTCAGACCACATACTTTGGGTAAATTAATACTTCGTATCATTTCTCTAAGTATCAAATAGAACCTCGGTCATGTCTGGCTCCTCAGTCCACATACTTGTGTAAATTGATATCTTTCATTATTCCTACAAGTGTCTAACAGAATCCTAGTTATTCATGGCTCCTCAGACTACACGCTTTAGGTGAATTAGTACTTTCTATTATTCATTTAAGTCTCAAATAGCATCATCCATGATAACGAGCAAGGATTTCCACAACAGGGACTTGAACAATTAGAAATTCATGAATATCATTTAAAGCATTTGCAAGTATATCAAATATATTTGTGATTTAATCAATATTTGGCTATCCCATCAGATCTTGTAAATTCATTAAATCTGAGATGGATGAATGCTCTGTTGTGGTGTATGATGTTTAAAGTTAAAAAAATGTTCTGATAATGTTGTAGACTTAGTAGTGCTTAATCCATTCTGTTATTGGCCAAGTAAGTGTGGTAACTGTATTACCACTTATGTAGATAACCCAATGGAGTCATATTTTATTGCTAGATTAGTTAAATGTTAAGTAAAACAGAAACTATACATGGAAGAGACATAGGTATCACAATTATGAAAGGAATATATGTATGTATGTATGTGTGTGTGTGTGTGTGTGTGTATATATATATATATATATATGTGTGTGTATATATACTTTTCATTGAACTGTGCCTTGGAAAAAGGCAGTTTACTTACAAAGGTCTACTTGTATAACAATAAAAAAATAAAAAGGGAAAAATGCTCATACACCCCTTAAACTTTCAATTACTGGCCAAAAAACTCCCTCAATTTTTTTATTGGCTAATTTACTCCTTAAACTATTCACAACTGCCAAATCAATACTTCAGTTAGTCACACATTAAAACACTAACGGAACAAGCACATGTCACTCACGTGACTTTAAAATACAAACTTAAAAAAAAAAAAAAAAAACCCAAATGTCCAAAACGCAATGGAAAAAGGAGAAGAGAAGCAGGTCCAGCAGAGAGAGAGCGAATCCACACCGTTCAGAGCCACTACCGAGCTTCTCTCTACCGTCTCACCACCCTTGTCTCGGCGGCGCCTTAGTGGTTCCACCACACTATTCAATCTGGGTATGTCTTTTTTTTTTCTTTTTTTCCTTCTTACGTATTGCTATTGAAATCCTCTAGGAACTTTTTTTTTTTTTAATCTCCATGTGCGAATTTTTATAGTAGACATTCTTGTTTTGGTTTAATTTTTTAGGTTAGGTCTCTGTGAAATTCTTGGTTTTTTACTATCTCCATGTGCCTTTCACCAACTGTTGCATTTGAGTATGCCATAAAGCTGTTTGATTAAATTTCTGAGAGAGATATGGCTACTGCTAAGGGGGTTTGGTTGCTTGGTTTAATCTTTGGGATTGGTGTTTCTACAAGGTTGTTTGCAAAGGCCTCATCAACAACAATTTCATGTTTGACGTTGGTGAAAGAAAACAACAAATACACAAAATTTTATATATTTGGGTCTTTGTACTAATTGATTTTTTTTAATTTTATTTGGGCTTTTCTATGGAAATTTAAGATTTAAAGGAGACCAAAGCAACCAATAAATTTTGAAACGCTTCTAGTATTGACGTACTTTTCACGCAGAGTAAGTGAAACTGTAAAAGTGAGTGACTTAATTTAAACACAGCCCAAATATTATATATACACAGTGAGAGGCAGAGTTGCAGTTCACAACCATACATATACAATTCTTGTGTGTTACTACTGTTTATGCTTTGATACCAATTTTCTACGATTCACTACGGTATGTACCTTCCTTCAAAACATGTGATTTTTATGAAATAATACTTTTACAGTAACCTTTTTAGCTCCATACAACATTCAACCCAACATGCCAATGTCTCACCCATAGAGGTTTATTATTTTCCAATCTCCTTCCTCCCTCTATTGTGTGGGAAAACACTCCTCTTTCCCATGTATATATAATCTCAAATCAATATATGCTGTCTCCCGTGGAAAATTGAACCATTGTAATAGCTTTTAGGTACTTAACCTGGACATGTTTTTTCCCCGCTCCATTTGCTTTTTCCAAAGTTTATTTGTTTGATTAGTACTGTAAAAACTAAGAACATGTGATAGAATTTGAGTATTAATTCAACATTTTGTGGGTCATGCTAAGCCACCACCGTGGAAACTAATATCATTGATCATGTGCATAATCCATTTATAAATGATAAACAATGACATTGATCAGCAACAACCATGCATATTGTAATATTTTGAATTATGTGAATTGAATTAGAAGCAATCATGCACATGTGCATGTGCAAATTGTTATATTTTTTTCCCACTATTCTCTATATTTTTTTTTTAATTTTGTTTTCTCCAGCTCTTCTATTAATGTTCTTATTAATTTTGTATTGTAGCCATGGATGAATGTCCACTGTCACTCCCTGGAAATTCACCTTCTATGCCGAATGTACAAGCCCCTCAATCCCAATATGATTCTATTGAGGCTAATGGCCAATCTGAAATTGTTAATGTTCCAATTGATGTGGAGGATGATGAAGATTACAATTTGAGTGATTTTTCGGAATCTGATGATGATATAATTGAAGATTTTGGTATGGATGATGATGGAATCAATAGAGCTATTGGAGGCAAGCAACTTGAGGGAGTTTGGAATGGTGAAGGAGATTCAGATCATGGGGATAGTGATGAGTTAAGGAGTGCAGAAGGGTCATCTGATGATGAAGGGAATTCAAGGCCTAGGTTCCTTGAGTTTAACCAACGCATTGGCATGGAGAATGTACAGCTAGTGAAGGATCAAAAATTTGCATCACATGTCATCTTCAAGGAGGCACTAAAGGAGTGGTGTATTAAAGAAAAACATGATTTTGAGTATAAGCACAATGATAAGTGGAGAGTGACAGCTGTATGTGTGGTTGGAAGATACATGCATCCCAAACACAAATGGGAGATGCCTTTCAAATCAAAACTTTTAAGAGCATTCATACGTGTGGCAAGGATCATAAGAATAGTAAGACTTTCTTCAAGGTGGCTAGCCAATAAATATTTTCCATTCTTTAGAGATGATCATACTTGGATAGCAAATGCATTGAAGGGTGCAGTGTTTAGGGACCATGAAGTTGATGTGACTTTGGACCAATGTTATAAGGCTAAGAGAATGGCCTTCAAGATGATACATGGTGCTGAGGAGAAGCAGTATGAGAGACTTTGGGACTATGCATCTACTATCAGGAAGTGGAATGTGGGTAGCACAGTGAAGATACAAACTGCGAATGATGTGTTTGAGAGAATGTATGTTTGTCTTGATGCATGCAAAAGGGGATTCTTAGCAAGTTGTAGGCCACTTATTGGGATAGATGGTTGTCATTTGAAGGGGACAACAGGGGGACAGTTGCAGGTTGTTGTTGGGAAGGATGGGAATGATAATATCTTCCCAATCGCTTATGCTATCGTTGAAATTGAGAATAAAAGCTCTTGGACCTGGTTTCTACAATGTCTGCTAGATGACATTGGACATATGGATAAGAATGGATGGGTCTTTATCTCAGACCGACAGAAGGCAAGAAACAATTAATGTGCATGTGAATCATTTATTTATTTATTAAATATATCATGATCTATAACCTGAATTTGAATTACTAATGTATATTTGTGTATTTTTTATGGCAGGGATTAGTAGAAACCTTTAAAGATTTGATGCCTATTGCAAAGCACAGATTTTGTGTTAGGTATTTACATGCAAATTTCAAGAAGGATTTTCCTAGGAAGGTACTCAAAGATGCAATGTGGAGTGCTGCTAGGGTAGCAACAAAGAATTCTTTTGACTTCCACATGGATAAGTTGAAGAAGCTAGATGTGAAGGCATATGAGTGGCTTGTGAAATTAGATGTGAGAACATGGAGCAGACATGCTTTTAATCCAAGAAGCAAGAGTGACACTCTAGTAAACAATATAGCAGAGTCTTTCAATGCTTGGATTTTGGAGGTTAGGGATAAACCAGTGTTGGCAATGATGGAGATCATAAGAGTGATGTTGATGCAAAGGTTGTAAACCAAAAGAGATCATATGAGAAGGTATGAAGGGAGGGTTTGTCCAAGAATCTATAAGAAACTTGAGAGGATAAAAAGCGAGGTTGGACATTGCATTTCTCGTTGGAATGGAGAGTCCAAATATGAGGTGGAGTATATTTATGGTGGAAGATATGTGGTGGACTTGAATGAGAGGACTTGTGGTTGTGGGAGATGGGGATTGAGTGGAATCCCATGTTTTCATGCTGCTGCTGCTGCTGCAATAATTGAGCATGGAAAGCAACTTGAGACTTATGTAGACATTGCTTACACTAAGGATACATTCCTAAGTTGTTACCAATGGATGGT
The DNA here is from genome assembly GCF_040712315.1 of Castanea sativa. Taxonomy (NCBI): domain Eukaryota; kingdom Viridiplantae; phylum Streptophyta; class Magnoliopsida; order Fagales; family Fagaceae; genus Castanea; species Castanea sativa. The sequence continues at coordinate 7,410,863 of NC_134018.1, forward strand.
AAGCCCACTTCCAAGCCATGAAAAATGGCCAAAAACACCCTATGACCCAATCAAGCCCCCAAAATTTACAAAGAAAGTAGGCAAGCGTAAGAAGGTAAGAAAGAGGGAGGCAGGAGAACCTATTAATGCATTTAGGGTGAGCAAGAAAGGAACCGCCATGAAATGTGGGAATTGTTTCCAATGGGACCATAATCAAAGAACTTGTAAAGCTCCTGATAACCCCAACAAGAAGGCTTATAAAAAGAAAAAGAAAGGGCAATCAAGACAATCATCTACATCTGGAGCTAAAGGGAGTAACAAATTATCGGTAAATTTCAAGTACTACTTTGTTGAACTTTTCATCCAAATTTCAAGTACTACTTTGTTAAACTTTTCATCCAAATTTCAAGTACTACTTTGTTGAAGTTTTCCAGCCTTTTTGTATTTTTATAGGGTACTCAGCAATCAAATATAGGTACTCAACAATCAAGTCAAAGTCATTCAAAGGACAACACTAGTGGAAGCAAGAAGGATAAGGGAAAGGCTAAGGTCTAGTGGCAACAAGAAGATAAATAATTTTTTAGTTCAATATATTGTTTAGTGATACACGGCCTTCTAAAAATACTGATGGAGCCAGCATACTTTTGTTTTTCAATATTACTGGAAAAGTGTAATTATTGATTCATTGAGTGTTATTTTTTTGGCAAACAATATACCATTTGTAAACACTCATTTGATATTTCAATTCATGACATATTAAGATCCTTTTAAGAATACTGATGGAGGCGGTATACTTTTGTTTTTCAATATTGCTGGAAAAGTGTAATTATTGATTTATTTTCTTAGAGTTATTGCATAAAGTTCAATTCATGGCAGATTGGGACACATTCATTTTTTGGTGGTGGTGTAGAAGCTGTGAGTTTGAGAATTGCTGGTTCCACATTAACCCTTTGTTCAAGTAAGTTAATATTTTCTAACTAAATGTGTAGACAAACCATATCAATTATCTTAAGTTAAAGGAAGAATCAAATAAAGAGAAGAAGTACGCATCAACCAAATCACTCATACAACTTGAATCAAAATAAAGAGAAGAAGTAAGATCATCCCAAGATTGATTACTTTCCTCATTGACTACTTGAATTATTACAGTGTCAAATCTACATCATACAACTCAAACCCTCCACAACAGCCTCTCAATTTAATGGCTGTAAAAGAACCTATAACAAAAGGGGGACATATCCCATTGGCTTCTATTTTTCATTGTTCCTATATGACTTGAAACCTTTACAAGTATCAATGGAAGAAGAAAAAAAATCTAACTATACATTTCTTCCATCTAAAGAATAGAAATAGACTTCACATTTCTCACAGTCACAAGCTTCCTAAAGATCTGGTACTGTTATCTTCCCAAAGTTGTTGCGATCAAGCTTATTGAAGTGATCGCAGATCAGCAATATATCTTTCTCCCCAATCTTTCCCATCTCTTTGAGCTTGTAAATTACATTCTCTGATTTGCTGAAACAAATAAGAGAAATATTTAGGGCTGATTTCTACATGAAGAAGAAGAAGAAAATTAAGAAATAATAATTGAAGTGCTATATAAAAATTAAAAAGCAATTGAATGAGTTATAGTAATACTTTTTTTTATAAGTAAAAGGATTGATAATATCAAGGGAATAACGAGGTATAGTAATACTAACCATGAGAAAATTGTCGAAATCCAAAGCACAGGAGTGAGTTGGGTTAGTGGCATCCTTGGCTGTGACCTTAATGTTTGTCCTCGTCTTACCTCTCAGTTTTTTTTATTGTTGCCCCAGCCTTACCAATGATATTTGCAGATTGGCTAGATGGAACAAGAATTCAACCTCCGCCTTTTCCTTAATATAGCAGTAGATTGTTATGACACGGTCCTTAGCACCTGAATATGGATCCATAGCCTTAACTTTTGCCCTCGTCTCTTGCCTAATAGAATTTATGACTTTCCCACTCTTGCCAATAACACTACCAATGACAGCATCTGGGCAAAGTATTCTATAAACAACCACTTCATCATTCCCCTTTTCATCTTTGTCATTCGTCCGTCTCTTCTGATTCTTATCCCCATCATAGTCCCTCTGCTCACGATATCGCTTCCCAGTCTCACCCATTTTTCTAATTTCAACTTGGTTCCTGAAAGTGCAACATCAGTCTAAGTTTATATACTTTTTCCTACTCAACCTAAATGCACCTAAGCCATTTAACAATTTTCACAAAAAAATCATGCTACACAAACGGTCATGGAAAAAGCAAAATTCACCCTTGCTTCAATTTAATAAATTCCATGCCTTATCAGACAAATTAAATCCATCATAGTAAAACTTGAGTTTCTTTTGAACCCAAGTCATGATACTTAATGTCAAAATGCAAAGTTCATTCATTTCTAGTTTTTCAGCAATCAAACATGAACAAATTGAAAAACCACACAAAGCTACATCTGTAACATGTTGCCCACACAAAAACTTATACAAAATAACATGGAAAGAAACCAAGAAAAAAAAAAACTATATTAGAGCATCCACATCAGTTCCTTCATTTTACACATCCACTTTTACACTAAAAACCCATTTTTTCTATTTTACACATCCAATTTTACAAAACACCCACATCAATTCATCTATCCTACTACCCTTTTTAATTAAATAATCAATTTTCTTTAATATTTTATTATTTTCCCAACTACCTCATATAATTACCACACTCTCTCTCTCCCAACTCATTTCTGATTTTTTTTTCTCTCTCTCTCTCTATACCCATCTCTCAGACTCTCCCTCTCCCTCTGCCACTCGATCAACTCTCCCTCTCACTCTGCCACTCAATCAACTCCCTCTGCCTTTCGATCAACTCTCCCTCTCCCTCTCCCTCTCGATCAACTCCCTCTCCGATCACGAGCTCAGATCACAATCCGCGAGTCCGATCACGATCTGCGAGCTCCAACCGACGATCCGCGAGTCCAATCGCGATCCGCAAGCTCCGATTGCGATTCGCGAGCTCCGATCAGTGACAGATCACGATCCACGAGTCCAATCACGATCCGCGAGCTCCGATCGGCAATCCGCGAGTCCTATCGCAATTCGCGAGCTCCGATCCCGATCCCCGAGCTCCAATCCCGATTTGCGAGCTCCAATCGGCGATCCACGAGTCCGATCGCAATCCGCGAACTCCAATCCCGCGTCCGCAAGCTCCAATCCGCGTCCGCGAGCTCCGATCCACGGCAAGACCCACGAGCTCCGACCAGTCAAGCACCGATCTGTGTTTGTTTGTGTATGTTTGTTTTTTTTTTTTTTTTTGAGCAAAGTATATCTCTGTGTATATTCTGTGTTGAGAAAAAGATGAGAGAATGAAGTCTGTTGAGCACAGATCAGAGAGAGAAAAAAAGGAGCGAAGGAGAAAATGATAAAATATTGTATAAACGAGCTACAGTAGCCATGTGTATTTACACTATTACTGTAGCTCGTGGATGGTTTTGCACGATTTTACCCAGTTTTAGCTCCATTGATGTAGGAGATTTTTTGCTCAAAATGTGTAAAATTGAGGAATTTTTGCATTATACATGACTATCCACCAACTGATGTGGATGCTCTTATGGGTATTAAAAAAAAAGAGACACTTGGTTAAATGATTATGGTGCTAATTGAAGTGCTATATAGATGCAACCTCAGGGGAGGGAGAGAGAGAGAGAGAGAGAGAGAGAGAGAGAGAGAGAGAGAGAGAGAGAGAGAGAGAGAGAGAGTGTGTGTCTATTACCAGATACCATGGAACCTCTTTACTCATGGACAGCATCAAAGCAGAATCATGTATGCATGACCCATCATCATTGTGTTTCAAAAAAATGTTGTCCTGCCTGAAATAGATATCAATATGATTGTTACAAATGGATTACAAATTGAGAGACAAGCCTTAATTTTCTTATAAAAATATATGTATGATATGATCTTTGAATTAATAAATGTGTACCGTTTCCTCTACAATAACACCTATAAACCACTAAACTCACAGTTGACCGGGGTTTCAGAGCCAACTCTTCCAGAAATTGTGACAACCAAAGGTAATATACACTCGGCATCCAATAACTGAGCTGAAAAGTGTAAGAACACAAAACTCATCATTAATGAACTTATCAAACTAGCCTAATCACATTAGTTGTGAAATAAATCAACCCCAATAGAAGTTCAAAACTAGAGCACATTTAAAAGCCTATATCTTAAGTCCTTAGCACCCTAAGAGAAAACTCATCATTAAGGAACATATCAAAGCATACTAATCACATTAGTTATGAAATAAATCAACCCCAATAGAAGTTCAAAACCAAATCACGTTTAAAAGCCTATATCTTAAGTCCGCAGCACCCTAAGAAGACAACAAGAAAATTCTCTTTTTTTTTTTTTTTGATAAGTAATAAGACTTGTATTCAACATGAAAAAATGAAAACAGCAGATACAGGTGTTAGACCTGTGCCATAGAAGGAGTTAGACCTGTGCAAATATATCAAATACTAAGGTCCATCTATTGGAAATTAATTTATAATATATAATCCTATATATAAACAAAAAAAAAAATCAGTTTAATACTAAACCAACGTATCATATTTTTCTTATAAAATTTTGTGTATTTGTTGTTTTCTTTCACCAACGTCAAACATGAAATTGTTGTTGATAAGGCCTTTGCAAACAACCTTGTAGAAACACCAATCCCAATAATTAAACCAAGCAACCAAACCCCCTTAGCAGTAGCCATATCTCTCTCGGAAATTTAATCAAACAACTTTATGGCATACTCAAAGGCAACAGTTGGTGAAAGACACATGGAAATAGTAAAAAACCAAGAATTTCACAGAGACCCAACCCAATAAATTAAACCAAAAAAAGAATTTCTACTATAAAAATTTGCAGATGGAGATTAAAAAAAAAAGTTCCTTGAGGATTTCAATAGCAATTCATAAGGGAAAAAAAATAAAATAAAAATAAAAAAAGAAAAAAGAAAAAAGACATACCCAGATTGAACAGTGCGGCGGAACCACTAAGGCGCCACCAGGACAAGGGCGGCGAGACGACGGAGAGAAGCTTGGAAGTGGCTCTGAATGGTGTGGATTCACTCTCTCTCTGTCGGACTCGCTTCTCTTCTCCTCTTTCCGTTGCGTTTTGGATGTCTGGGTTTTTTTTTTAGTTTGTATTTTAAAGTCACATGAGTGACATGTGCTTGTTCCATTAGTCTTTTAACGTGTGACTAACTGAAGTATTAATTTGGCAGTTGTGAATAGTTTAAGAAGTAAATTAGCCAATAAAAAAAGTTGAGGGGGTCTTTTGGCCAATAGTTGAAAGTTTAGGGGGTGTATAAGCATTTTTCCAAAAAAAAAAACATAACAAATGAAGGACAGCTTAGGGCTTCATCTTTATTACAAGCTTGTCCTTGGTAGTCTTGGCAGGCTAGGTTGTTACTATTGTTAAGGAGGCCACACCTTTGCCCTTTGGATCTTCTTTGGCAGGGATGGGGAGGGTTACTAGGGTCAAATCATGGCTTTGAACAGTCACCCCTCCTTTAGAGGAATCCCTGGGTGCATTAGAGGGTTGGGTTACCTCGAAGGGAGCTTTCTTGGGGGCTTCTTATTCTTTATCATTTTTCCAGTTTGCTCTGAGGACTATTGGGAAGGGGAGGGTCCTTGGTCGTAGCCTCTTTAGGAGGGCTTGCAACAGTAAGGGCAGTGTTCACCTAAGAGGTTGAGGAGTCAGGTGCCCGAATTGCAGGGGTAGTATACATTTTCTGCCCTCTTGAGTGCAGAAGAGGCCTCAACCCCTGCTTGGTTGAGGGCCTTGTTCCACACCTGGAGACAATACACCTTACACACCCTTATCACCTCAGACCTGAAGGCATCCTTAGTCTCAGCTACCTCAATTTTGTAATCATCTTGTTCAGCCTGGTCCTTGGCCTTCTCAACATCCTCCAGTTGTTTCTTCAAAGCTTTGATTTCTTCCCCAACAGCAACAAGGTCCTTCTCGGTCTGGCGAAGTTTCTTACGCTAGGTCTTAGCTTGTCTTTCTACCCCCTCCAAGGCGGCCTATGCACTCTTTCTATCATTCTCGAATTGAGAAAGTTGGACTTTCAGCTCCTTTAGGTTTTTCTCAGCCACATTGAATGCCTCAACAATAGTGATCATTCTTCCTTCCTCGCTCTTGTATTGTCGGTGAGAGTAGTCCACCAACTCCTCGGCCCTAAAAGCGGCTTGGACAGCCTACATAGGAAACACAGTAAGTAAATAAAGGCATTGTAAAAATAATAATAAATAAATGACGAAATAAATGAGTAAATAGTAAGTGTCAAGTTTAGCTTACCTTAGCGAGGTCTCTCTTCAGACTTAGAAATACCTCATGTGTCCTTAGGGTCCTCAGCTCGGTCATGTCATTGGGTAGTAACAGAGCCTGCTCTACAACATCTGCTATGTACCCAGCCTTCCCTTGCTAGGGGTCCCTAATGGAGGAGTTTGTTGGAGAGGGAGCCCATCCAACACCAAGGGTGGATTCCAATTGGGTACCCTGGCACGGAGGTCACGTCCTCTATCTCTAGGAGCTACATCGGTCTGTGACTTGGATTGGGTAGTCTTAGCCACCTTAGCTCCTTTTTGAGGCTCAGTTTCCTTGAAGGAAACATCCCTACCTTCCTCTACCACTTCCTTACCTCTTTGCTCCCTCTTCCTTTTCTTGTCTGCAGCTTCTTGCTGGGTGTCATCGGAAGTAGAGAGAGAAGGGAGTTTAGCTTGGCTAACAGCCTTGGGTGCCTTATTCCTAACTTGGGACTCCATCAAGCTACCCCTCAGTTTACGTTGTATCCCCATCTCTTCAGGAGTTGTGATATCTTCTTGAATGCAGTCAAAGATTTCAAATTCGTCCTCTGAGTTAGAAACTTCCACGATCTCCTCTTCTTCCCAAGTTGTGGGTTGGGATGAAGTCACCTCTTCCTTAATAGCACGTTGGAAGGGAAATGCTACCTTTGGTATACCTTCAGGGATAGGATCAGTGGTGAAAGTGCCTTCGGGGATAGGTCCGGGGAGGAGGAAACCTAAAGCAGCAACACTTGTCCGGTGTAGACGCTGATCTTGTGCTTTGATTACACACTTCGGCGCTTGGAAGCTTTTGGAGATAGGGGTGTAGCCGAGGATTAGGTGTGCCACTCTGAGCTGACTGTCACTATGGACGAAGACCTCAGCCTTTAATATTTTGTCCAAACTCAATTAGTTGACAAGATTGAAGTTTGGAATAGCAGTGTTTTTATCTACAAAACCATTAAGAGAAACAAAAGACATCATCAATAAAATAAAATAAAAACAGCACGAATCAAAGGAAACTCATATATAGACCTAAACAAAAGAAAAGGAAAAAAAGAAAGGGATGATTTTTAAAGGATCAACCTAAGCCTAGAGCCCCACCTGGTTTCCCCTCTCTCATCGGACAGGGGAGGCCATCATGCCACTCCCCTAATATGATCAAGAAGTCCTTGTTCAGGCCTTTGTTGGACTCAGGGAGGCATTGGATGAGCCTAACCTTGGGGTACCTAGACTTTAGGTAGTATCCCTGCCCTGTTAGGTGATGGAGGTTATAGACCCAGTTGATATCATGGTAGGTGAGCCCTAGACCCATTCTCTAGTTGAGGGCATCCACACTCCCTAAAATTCTAAACATGTTTGGGGTACATTGAGTGGGAACCAACCTATGAGCCCTAAGGTAGTCCCTAGTAATGGTGCCCATGGGAATTCTCATCCCACCCTCTATAAAGGCAATCATTGGGATTACCACTTCTCCCTCTTGCCTTTTTTCAAGTCATTCTCCCTTCTTACAATACCTAATGAAGACCCTTGGCGGAATTCTATACAAAGCTTTAAAGCTCTCCATTCCCTCCTCAGAGTCTACCAAATAAGCAAATCTACCCATTCCTAAGAAAGACTTCGAGGTGCTAAGAAGATCAAGAGAAGAAAGAAGGGCCAGGGAGGATAGACCATGGGGAAAAGAAAAATAGATGAAAAGAAAAAAATAAATGAAAAGATCTATAAAGACTTACACGAAAAAGAAAACTCTCCTTGGATTGGCTCTTGGTAGGTTTGAGGGCACGAGCAGACTGGGTAGATGCACAAGTTCAGTGTATGAATGCTAAAGTGAAGTGAACGATTAATTTGGGCAGTATTTATATCAAAGAATAGTTACAAGCGAGAAAATTCCCGCTAGGGTTCCAACTGGACCCTCAATCGTTGGATTTGCATCATGCCGCTGAACGTGGGGAACATGAAGCTGTAAAAAATCAATAAGGGCGCATCTCGTGTACCGAAGCATCAAGAGCATGCCTTGGGTAATGGAAAAGGCACTTGCGCAGTCAGGGATGACGTGTGTCGAGCACAAGGTAATTATGGTGACATCGAGATCCTCATTTCTTCCCGAGGAACCAGAAAGAAGAATCTCGAGGGGCTATTGTAGGGATGATAAGTCTATATATATTGGGCCAGGGGCCTAATCTGAGGACATTAAATAGTCCGAAGATGGGTAAATATCTTCATAAGAATCCATATTGGTAAATGAAAAGGTGCAGCCTGATCATGATCATCCTAGAAGATGGCTCGAGGAGGAACACTTCCTCGGTCGGGCAAAGTCGAGGTCCAAGGGTACAGCCTGATATCAATAGCAACATTCCGGACGGTTCCACTGATAAGGATAAGTATCAAGAACTGACAAGACAGGAGGAAGGCCATGAAATATCTAAAGGGAAAGCTGCTACCACCACATTGAATGCTCTGTAGCTAACTCTCTGGCCGCATTAATGAGGAAGTGATACTTGTGCAGCAGTGTTCAGCCTTACAATTATTTCCAAAGGTTTCAGGAAGGGGTTGATGGGACAAGTATCCAGACTAACAATATGATCCATACGTAGAAGATAGAGAGAGGAGGAAGGATAGTATAAAAGGGAGAGGAGACACTCAAGCAATGGGATTGGGAGAAAGAGAGGGAGAAAAATACTATAGACTAAGGAATAATATTTGTAATCTGTTATTAAGTGAGAGAAAGTCATATAAAGAAGAGTTAGCCTCCTCGAATTGAGTCCGAGGACGATTTACCTTATACAAACTTGTTTTTATTGTGATCTTGACCCATTATAATTGGTATATAAACTCATTAGAACCTAGATTTCAAACTCACTCTCTATAAATTTATTGTATTGGGCTCTTTGGACCTATTCCCTCACTATCTTGGGCTTAGGTACAAAATGTGTCCCTACAAGTAAAGTCTCATAGTTTAACATCTAAATTGAACACTATAAAAAATCATGTTATGTAACAGAATAAATATCAAATTACAATAAATATATTCAAATCATGCTATGTAATACAATAATATTATATTTTTATATGCTATATTTAATTCTTTATAATGCAATAGGATAATATTTAACAATAAAAAAAAAATCTAGAAAACAAAACTAAATCGTATTAACCCAAAGTGGAGTTTTAAAGAATATAGAAGACTATCAACCTAAAGTAGAGATGCAAGAAAAAAAAACCACTAAAAAATTGTGTGTGAGAGAGAGAGAGCCCTTTTTTTGTGAGGGGAACTATGCATAGAATGGAAGAAATAGTGACAAATTTATCATAAGAGGGTGTGAATAAGAAGAGACAAAAATAAAGAAAGATGAAGGGAAAGAGGAAAAATGATATTAATGTAGAGGGTAGTGGGTAGTGGAGAGATGAAAAGGTAAAGGAGGGAGAAAAATTAGAGAAATAGTGGGCAGATAAAAATGTAAGGGAGGGAGAAAGGTTGGAGAAGTATTAATATTAAAAAAATTATAGAAAAATTAGAAAAAAAAGAAAGAAAGATAATAATGTGAACGCTGATATGGCTCAATTAGAGCGTAGCAACAATAAATACTACGCTTCAGTTTATATATATATATATATATATATATATATATATATATATATATATATATATATATATATTACTAAATGATTGCAATTGATTTAGAATCTTTAGATGGAGTTTTCAAGATACACATACATGCATAAGCTCCCACTTTGATAGTCTAATAGCAAAATATTTCCTATATTGTGATGTTCTACGAGCAAAGATGGGGAATGACCCCTTTTATGCTTGGTGGACTATTCACAAGAGGACTCAATGATCTTAGTAATAAGGTGACAAATGAACTTGCACAATAATCAATATACCAAAAGAAGTGAGGAGACGCCTCAGGAGGGGTGGCCTAGTTGGTGGAGATCCTGCAAGCAAGCACAAGGTCCCTCATTTGAGTCGTGGCGAGAACCATGTGGGGGGTGGGATCCTAGCTTGTTTTGCGCCTCCTCCGCTGGCTCTCTTGGGGTGCTAGGGTGAGGTCTGTGACACCCCGATCACAGTAGGTATGGCTCAATCCAACATTCCCTAGCGGAGGGTGCCCCTATTGGGTCACACCCTGGGGAGTAAGTCACATATGGTCGCCCCCCCCCCCCCTTTTTGTTCATCAAAAAAAAAAAGTGAGGAGACAAGGAACTGGTTAGGGGTAGAACCTGTTAGTGTATGAAAGACAACAAAATATGTTGTAAGTTGTTGTTTTTTACTTATCTTTTTTGAAGGAGAAATACACGAATTGATTGATAAAAAAAAAAAATTTAAATAGAGTAACTCATTTTCGAGTTATTAAAAATGAATGATGTAGAAAATTTTATTTTTAATCCTCAAAACATTATAAATGTATCAAATTAGTCCTTTAACATTAATAAGATTTGCTTATATAGCATATTAAGATGAACTCACAAAGTTATTTTAAAAAATTGCGTCGCAAATAAAAGGTAAAAAAATCTATAATTTTAACACTTGTATGGCTTAGAGCATCCACAGCAGTGGAGCTAAATAGGTATATTGGTATTTTTTTGCTCCTCCAACACCAAAAAGCATGCTCCAGCAGTGGAGCTAAAGCTATTTTTTTTTAGCTGATTGCTACAGTGCACATTTATGGATAGATGTGCACTGTTCATAAGAGCTAAACAAAAAAAAACAATATTTTATTCCCGGCCGGACTAAAATAATAAAAATGGTGTCTCTCTCTCTCTCTCTCTCTCTCTCTCTCTTAGTCCCTCCCACCTCTCTGTCTCAAAGTCTCCGACCCCCGCCTCCGCTAGCCTCAACGTCACTGGCCAAAGCCGACCCAAGCCCCAAGCCGCCGGCCTCAACGTCACCGGCCAAAACCGACCCAAGCCCCAAGCCGCCGGCCTCAACGTCACTGACCCAAGCCCCAAGCTGCCTCCGCCCAGTCCTCCATCTCAATGCTCACCAGACGCCAATCAGACCCACCGCCTTAGACCCACATCTCTTCCGCCTCAGACCCACGCCGACACTGTCTCTTCCACCACCTCACCACCACACACACCCCAACAATCACAAAAAAAAAAAAAAAATCAGCAACCTCTCCAACACCATACACACACCTCCACCACCTCCAACACACAAAAAATCATAAATCCACCACCACTAAACCCATAAATCCACCATGAACCACCACCCACAACAACCAAAACAACCCCAAAACCCATTAAATCCACACCACCATCAACACAACCAAAACCAAAACCAAAACCAACACCATCAACCTACTACCACCAATCACCAAACCCATCTCAAAAATAGAAGGAAAAAAAAAAAAACCACTGATGTGCAAACCCACCACCACTACCGATCTACACGGACCTAGACCCATTCCACGGACCAAATCCACGGACCCAAACACACGAACCCAAACCACAGAAAGAGCTAGAGAATTTATGGAATCAAGTAGAAAATGAAAAAGAAAAAAAAGAGAGTAGAAAACGAGAGAGTTGCAGAAAGAAAGATCGAGGGAGGTTTTGGAGAAAGGGGAAAGTAAAGAAAAAAAAAAAAAAAAGAGTGGATGGAATCCTATGGCTACGTGTGTGGTGGACAAAATGCAAGAAAAAAAAAAAAAAAAAAAGAAGAAGAAACGTATGGATGAAAAAAAGGCAAAGAATAAGAAATGACAATTTAAAAATATTTTCACAATATTTTCACAATAAATTTTAAGTAATTAGCTAATATTGGTGAGTAAAAATATAATTTCAGTAGCGGGATCAAATTAGAATTAGTAACAATTTTTCATATAAGATTTTGTTATGATTCTCGTGAAAGTATTGCAAAAAATATTGTGGATGTAACATTTTTAAAAATATATATATAATTCTTGAGAATGAATAGAAGAAGAAGAAAAAATAAAGATTGTTGTGGCAGTGGCGGTGGCGGCAGTGGTAGTAGCGGCGGCGGCAGTGGTAGTAACAGTGGTAGCAATTGCGGTGGCAGCGGTGGTAGTGGCAGCGGTTGCGGTTGCGGGTGGTTGTGGTTGTTGTTTATTGTAGTAGATATATTATTTTATTGTAGTAGGTATATTATTTTATTATAATGTTTATATTATTTTATTGTATTGAAAGCTAAAATAGATCCACTGCTGCAGATAAAGCATGTTTTATAAAGTGAGTAGGTAAAATAAATAAAGTAACTTTTTGTAGAACTAAAAGCTAAATTTTTAACTCCACTGCTGTGAATGTCTTACTAGCACCGCAGAAGCAAAAAGATTGAAGGCGCCCCGGCAGGTCCACTGGTGACTCTCTTTTTACAAAAAGAAGTGCGTAGCCGTGAAAGTTAAGCAAGTACTTTTCTATTCTTTTCTTCTTTTTTTCATTTGACTTTTCACACATCAGTTATAATATGTAGTATGTTTATTGCAATATATCATATAACATTATAAAATATAAATGTAGCTAATTAAAGTATACTACGTTTTATTATTTAATTTATAGATAAAATAATATAACATGTATTTTTTTTTTTGTAGTTTATTAGATTTTTTTTTTTGATGCATTGAAATTTGAATGGTTGTTTGTCTTTTTTTTTTTTTTTTTAACAGAAGATTTTTATTGAAGACCAAAACAGGCCAAAACAAAACAGCAAAGAGGCTGCTCAAAAAATTACTGACATGCCTCTTTCAGTGAAAAATTTTGTGTAAATATAGTTTTCTTTATTTTTCAGTGTTTGGTAGCATAAAAAAAATGAGTCAAAGGAAAACTATCTTTGGTCAACATAAAAAGTATAGCTTATTTTTAGAAATTGTTTTTCATTAAATTTTTTTGAAAAACAACTCTATCACACAACAAGCTAAATAAGAAAAGTTAAAAAAAAATTTCAACTTATTTAAAGTTACTATCAAATATAGAAAAATGAAATAATTTTATAAAAAATATTTTTTTTAGAAAATAACTTATTTTCTAAAAAACATTATTATTGAAACAAAACAGAGTATCCAAAAACAGAATTAAGCATAGACCATCAAGCAAAGAGTGTGCTACTCTGTTTGCTTCGCAGTTAACCCAACTAAAACTAGCATTCGCGAATCTTCCAAATTGCAATCTCACATCAGCATCAAAGTTCTTAATTCTCCAAGGAGCTGCAGCACCACCATCCCTTAAAGCCTCAATGCAGCTTCTGCAGTTTCCTTCAAAAATCACATAACCAAAATTTTCTTGGGAAGCAAACTTCACTACCCACAGTATTGCCTCAGCTTTTTCTTGGATAGGGGTGTTGGTGTCTACTTTTCTTGAGATTGCAAACACCAACAGGCAGCAACCCTCTCCAATCTCTGACAATGACTGCTATAACAAAGCTTGAATCCCCAATAGACGCATCACAGTTCAACTTGAAGCCATTTTTTGGTGGCTTTATCCAGCCTAAGTCTCTTCTAACTAGATGGTTATTAGAGCTTAACTTAGTTACAGCCCAATGCTCATGAAAGATTCTGATCAAATTTTCGCAAACTTGTTCATAAACCACATTTGTTTTCAAAAACAACTTGGTTTCTACATTTCCAAACCCACTCAATTACCAGAGCACCAAAAATTAAAATTCAAAAAAAATTTGAGTGTTGTTTCCATAACCCAAAACTCAAAAAATTGAGTTTGAACGGTGAAAACTATAAACAAATTTTTTGTATTTTCAAATTATAGAATATGAGTTATAGTTGCAAATTTGTAAAAAAATTAAATTTGTGTAACCCACTTTCCTGACTTGTCACTATCAAGTCATTCATACCCCTTTGCTTTTTATATTCTTCTTTCTTTCTTTCTTTTTCTTTCTTTCTTTCTTTCTTTCTTCTTTAGACCACTCCATCACCAACGGCTTTTTTTTTTTTTTTCTTCTTCTTCTTTCTTTTTTATTTTATATTTATTTTATTCTTTCTTTCTTTCTTCTTCAGACCCACTTCACCACCAACGGTTTTTTTTTTTTTTCTCTCTTCTTCTTGCTGGTTTTTTTCTTTCTTTCTCTTCTTTCTTTCATTCTTTCTTTCTTCTTCAGACCCAATCCACCATGTTCATCCAATGTTAAGCCAAGCCAATGTCTCAAACCCAGTTACACAAACCCATAAACACATAGGTACCGATCAAACACACAAGCACAAACGCAAAACCATGGCTCTGAATCTTTCTATTCCCTTTGAAACCCAATTCGTCTCAACAATTGGACCGATTCTTGACAACTCGGTCAAGTCCAAGGACTGGTTTTTGAACGCATTGAATGGGTCGGTTTGCTTAATAGAGGGTTTCAAACCCGTCTTCGGTGAATTGCTTGCTGGGTTTGGACGATGATGGAGTTGTTGGCGGCGTGGGAGGGGAGAAGTTGAAAGTGGGAGGGGATTTTTGGCTTATGGGTTTTGGTCTGGGTTTTGTGATGGGCATGGCAAAGCAGAAAAATGTGTGGCCATGTTATCGTTCTATGCAGTGACAGTGGGTGGGCTCCACCATTTTGCCAAAAATTAGATTTAAAGAGTGCCAAAAATTAGAGTTAAAGAGTGAGAGATATAACTCAGTATTGGAACCAATCACAAATTTTAGAGAGATTTGAGTTATTGTGAGAATAGAGGTATGAGTTATGAGTTTGAGTTATGGGTTTTGGGATATGGGTTATGAGCAATCCAAATAGACTCTTAGTTATTATACTAAATCGATGATAATTTAATTTGAAAATCAAGATTTATGGGCAAATTTAGAACTATTGACTTATTATTCAAAACAAGGAAAACAATAATTCAGAAAATAGTTGTCTAATTTTATGTTTAGCCCCCCATAACAAAATATATATATATATATATATATATATATATATATATATATATATATATATATATATATACACACTAAAAGGGAAAATTACAATAAACTCACTTGTAATTTGGCCCGTTTGTATTTTACTTACCCGTGGTTTAACATTTTGCCCACTTAAAATTACCTCTGTTATGGGCTCCGTTACCCACCTCTGTTAAAAGTAAGGGTTAATACATAATTTTGCTCTCTTTTTATGTTTATCTCCTCCTAAAACAAAAAATTATACTAAAAAACAAAAGAAAGAAGATCTAATAATTAGGGTTTTGTTGCAAAAATTTTGGCCAGGACACAACTCTTTCTCAATATCTCAAAATCAAATGTTTACATATCATTTTGAAACTTCTTTTATGACAAGATCTAAAGCTTCAAATTCAAAAGAAAATAATTGCATTAAAAAAAAATTAAGAAGAGAATGTCATTGGCGAGGAAATTAATAACAATGACATTGTTGTGGGCAACCTTGATATACACCAGGGTGGTCGATACTGTACCGGTACCGGCTGTACCGGCCGGTACTTACCGTATTGGCCAGTGTACCGGTACCGATACACTTCTATTTTGTACCAGAAAAAATACCGGGCGTACCGGCCGCGTACCGGCCAATTTCGGACAATATCGGCCGGTGCCAAAAAAAAAAGTTTTTTTTTTTTTTGTAATTTTTGAATTTTTGTAAAAGCATAATAGTAACTTATTTACATTAACTTATTAGTATTATTTGTTTTCTTAGTATGCAATAAACAACTAAGCTTTTTATTTTTTATATTGTGTTTTTTTTTTCCTTTTAATTGATACTAAAGTCTAAAACTATGAATAATTTGTTCTGAATTGAGGTAATGTTTTATGATAAACTTTTATATTTACTATAATATAAGTGAAATATTATATGCTTATAAACATGGTTCTAGAGATTTTGGTGTGTGTATATAATATATATATATATATATATATATATATATAATAGCGGTAAACTCGAAACGGTACACCGGTATTGACCGGTATCCGAAATATATCGTACCGGTGGCTAAACCGGTACAGCCTCCGATACGGTATTGAATTTCTTGATATGCACACCCAATCTTTGTTTTATTTTCTTTCTTCATTGCGTCACTTGCTTTTCTTCAAATTTTGTCAAACCTTCGAGAGTGCTGCTGAGAGCCGGAGACGTCTTATTGTTATTTGTTTTAAAATGGTTATCTCTACTTTCTTTAGTAAAGCTCCTACTTCCTAGATTGAGCATTCCATTAAATATAAAGCAATCAATCCATCCACCAAAATTGTTCCAAAGAATTGGAATCCAAAAACAGAAATTGAAATCTCATATTAAGAATTGGACAAAGATAAACAATTATAAGAAGAAAACAAATTAAACCTAGCAAAAGCTTTACCAATCAATCCCACACAAAAACCCTTTTCCAAATCAATTTCGCACACTGCCTTCACCAAAATCTCTTAACCGAACCTAAACACCAACCAATCCTGCACAAAAAAGAATTCCAATGAATAGGAAAAAAAACGTTGGGTATTCGTTTATGTAGCTAGACAAAGAGGTAGATAAACTTAAGGACCGCACAACACACAACTTGAAGAACGATCCCAATCGTCGGATTCACAATCAAAACCTCGTTGTTGACGTCCTCAACATCCCCGACAATGATTGGCAGAAGTCCGGTGACGTTTGCAACAGCCATACAGTACAAACTTTGGAAAAAGCTAGAACTTGCACCTCCGCAATTATCGTTTGTCGTTGCTCCGTTCACCGCCACCATTGACAACCATGGTTCTCTCTCTGGCCTTTGCTGGAACTCATTTGAAACCCTTTGATTCTTCCTGCTACTTTCAATCCAAGAAGGAGGTTGGGTTTGGCTTTTGGGGCTTGTTAATATTGGTGGATTTGGGTGAATTTTCCAGAGATTTTCTTGTGTTGGATTGTGAATTAAGTTTTGATTTGAGAAAAGGGGTTTGATTGAAAGGTTGGGATGTGAAAATATGAAATGGGTTGTGGGGAGAAGATGGAAATAAGAAACTAGAATAGGCTAATGATATGAAAAAAAAAGAGTTAATGTTTGTTCATAAGTTTTACAACAAAATCCTAACTTTTAGATCTTCTTTCTCTTGTTTTTAAGTATAATTTTTTGTTTTGGGAGGAGAGAGATATAAAAATAAAAATAAAAAGCAAAATCACATACTTACCTTTATTTTTAACAAAGGTGGATAACGAAGCCCTAACAGAGGTAATTTCAAGTGGGCAAAATGTTAAATTTTAAACTACGGATATGCAAAGTGCAAATGGGTCAAACCACAATTTGCCCAAAATGAAAACTATCAAATTCTTTTTTTTAATCTTTCACTCTCCTCTCCATCTGAAGTTCGGAACCCAGTTGACTATGTTAACAAACACAAACCATTTTCCCTCAAAATTTATCATTCCTCCAATTGGGTTCAAATCCTCTCTCTCTCTCTACAATTCATTTCTCTTCCTATACATACCTAACCAAGTGAATATGCTGGCTCACTTTTTTTTTTTTTTTTGCTAACCAAATGCTGGCTCACTTTTCTTGTCATTTTGAGTGAGACTTCATTTGTTGGCTTTATTAAAGTTTGATCTATAAGCTATGATATTGATTGAACGAATCTTATAATGATGCGGTTCGTTTTTGTGCAAAAGCCAAAAGTTAGAACTAACCTAGCTACCTATGGTTAAATATTAAACCTACAGCGAGGCTGTTGACGAAACAATGTGTTTTCATTTTTTATTTTTTGGAAATAATGTTCCGAGGATGCTGAAGAAGACATTGTTTTGAGGAAGTTTGGATTTTGGCTAAATGGAAAAGGGCTTTTATTCTTTTTGTTGTTTGGTTGCTGAGAAATAGATACGTGTAAAGATGGCTAAGGCCCTGTTTGGATTTTTTTTCCCTCACTCATCACTTTTCACTCAATTTTCGTCACTCATCACTCATCACTTAAAATACCTCAACTCCTTACACGAAGTCTGTTTAGCACCATCACTCAACTTGTCATCACTCAAATTTTTCAACTATTTGTGGCCCCTATACCTGTAACTTGGTACAACTTTTACTTCTTCTTCTTTTTTCCTTCAACCCCTAGTACCCAAACTCACCAAACCCAATGAAAAAAAAAAAAAAAAAAAACCCAGAAACCCAGACTCACCGAACCCAGTGAAAGAAGAAGGGAAAAAAAACCAAAAACCCGAACCCAATGAAAGAAGAAGGAAAAAAAAACATTAATGAAGAAGACCATGACCTAGCATGAAAGGGAAAAGAAAAAGAAGAAGAAGAAGAAGTCACCTGGTGTTAAAGGAAAAAGAAAAAAAAAAAAGATAAAGAAACCAAACTCATCAAACCCAGTGAAGAAGAAAAAAAAAAAAAAAAAAAAAGGTCAAAAGTTGCGGCTAACTCTAACCATGAGACCCAATTTGAAGTTTTAATTACACAAATGCCATTGAAAACAAAGTTATGGAAACTTAAAAACACCTAAAATGTGTTTTCAGTTTCTATAATTCATCACTCAAAAATCAGAGAATTAAGTGATGGAAACAAAAACTGGAAACAAAATCCAAACGGACTTCTCAGCCATAGGTCCCACCATTTTTGAGTTATGACTTACGGAAATAGAATTATGAATTATGGAAAGAGCAAATCCAAACAGCCCCTAAATATTTTGATAAAAAATTTAAATTTAAAATTTTCAACTTTTTTATTAATTATTTTTAATTTATTAAACTTTTAAAAATACCAAAATGTATTTGTATTTTATGTGACTAAGCGTGTGTTTGGAAAAAATTAAAAAACCAGCTTATTTTACTATTCAGCTTATTTTTACTACTATTCTTGAGTCCCACTACACTTTTTGGTACTTTTCATGAATTTTGCTGTACTATTTCAATTAACTTTTACCTTTATCTACAGTTCTTTTGACAAAAAAATTTCAGTTTCAGCAAAATAAGCAAATCTCAAACAAACCCTAACTAAAAAGGTACAAAGACGCGCGTCTGTGTTTTTGTGTGGGTCCCGTGCACTGTTCACGAGCCCGCAAGTACTTTTTTCAGCAAAAAGAACTTTAAAATTGGGTCCCATAGCACTATTTACACATTTAAAAATTATTTTACTACAGTATTTTCAATTTTCAGTTTTCAGTAATAAGCGGTATCCAAACTTACTCTAATAGTGGTATTAAAGTTAGAAAATTGTATTATTGTAAATTTTAGGCAAAATTAAAAAGTGTAATTTGCTCCCATTAAAAAAAAATGTAATTTGCAATTCAGCAATAAATTTTGAGTATTGAGAACTAGTCTGCCGTTTTTGTCAAAAAAAATAAGAAGGAAAGAATTGTACCATTCAGGGAAAAAAAAAGGGGTGGAGAGAATTGTACTTGATTAGAAATTGCAGAGGCCTGCTGCTTTTCTGACTTTAGTGCCTTCAATCTTAATCTTAACCATAAAGCTGAAGCATATATGCTCTTAAAGTTTCATATGCCAAGACAAAATATAATAATAAAATTAAGCATCAAAACCTTCTTCACTCCCACGAATTAATTAGCAAGTTGGTCAATTAGGAATTCTGTATAAGGAATCATGGATTCTCTTTTGTCCAAGGAGGAAGAGGAGTCATCTCCTTGGAGTCCGGCGCTTAGTTTCTGTTTCTGGTTTGGCTTTGCTTTTTTAGTAATAAAGTCATGCATTTGCAAAAGAAAAAAACCACACCAGGAAGCAAAAACCAACATGGCATCATCCACAATAAGAGCTGTGGAAAAAATACTCTCCTACAGGTTCGAGGACAAGTCGCTTCTAGAAGAGGCACTCACACACTCCTCCTACTACAACAACAACGACGAGTCGTTTAGGTCGTACCAGCGGCTCGAGTTC
Organism: Castanea sativa; assembly: GCF_040712315.1. Lineage (NCBI taxonomy): Eukaryota > Viridiplantae > Streptophyta > Magnoliopsida > Fagales > Fagaceae > Castanea > Castanea sativa. The sequence continues at coordinate 7,430,947 of NC_134018.1, forward strand.
GTAGGTGACACGGTGCTGGGACTGGCCCTAAGCCAATACTTGTACGTGGAATACCCTAGCCTCGACCCAGGACAGCTCTCGCCCCTACACGACGCCAACATCAGCAACGAGAAACTCGCGAGGGTTGCCGTCCGCCACCATCTAGACAGCTACATCAGGCACAAGATTAGGGACCTCCCTCGTAAGGTCTAACAAAATCATCTCACTTTATTTCTTTCTTGTTTTTTTTTTTTTTCTTTTTTTCTTATACAACTATTGGTTTACATATACTTACAGATAAGTGTGTAAAACTGTGTAATAGGGTTTTTCAGTAGTAAACACTACTTTAAAAAAAAAAAAATTTAGATTTTTTTTTTTTTTTGGAAATCATTTTAGATCTAAATTTTATAAGGTAGGGCATGAGAAAAGTGTATTCTGACTTATATGGAAACATTCTGACCTATATGTGTAGAATTATAAGGAATTTATTATCAAAAAAGTCTTTTGTTTGTCGATAGTTTTACTTTTTAGTGAGGTTTTTATTTTATGTTTTATATCGCTAGAATTATAAGGAATGTATTATTTTTGGAATGCTTACACATTGTCTCTAATTCTATGTAAATATTTTATTATGACAATGGATGCTTATATTTTTATGATAAAAAAGCATTGAATTGAAGGCACCCTTTGATTTTGAAAGCAAATAAACATTGCATGTTATATTATGCTTTTAAGAGTTTATAATTAGAGTTGTGCTTATTATACACAATGTGTGTAAATACACGCACTGTGTTGTTTTAATTTGAAAACATGACTCTACAATGTGTTTTAAAGGATTTTCCCTTATAATTAACTGTTGTGGTGTGGATCCGTATATTTTGGACTTGTCTTTGGTTAAAAATTTGTTCAAAATTTGAACAAAGATCTACGCAAATGGTTTTGTGTTTGTGTTACTTCTATAGGTTCAAAAGTTTGCTGATGCAGTCAATCAAGAAGACGATAATGTTTTATATGGGTCAATTAAGCCCCAAAGATTCTTGCTGACATTGTAGAGTCTTTAGCAGCAGCTATATATGTTGATCTCAATTTCGACCTACAGAAATTATGGGTGGTGTGTATTTAACTTCCCTTTTCTTATTAGGCAAAAATGATTTGTCTTTTTTCTTTTCTTGTTTTGGACTTTTAGTCTCTATCTCTCTGTTGAGATAGAATTCATCATTGGTTGTTTTATACTTGAAGATCTTTAGGGATCTCCTGGACCCTATTGTCACACCTGAAGTCTTGCGACAACAACCACATCCTGTTACGACATTGTATGACCAATGTCAAAAGCAGGGGAGGGAAGTTGACATTAAGAACTTGAGCATTGAGGCAAAGAATATTGCTAGTGTATATGTCGATGGTGCGTTTGTTGCCTCAGATATATCTGATGATATGGACACCGCAAGGCGTAATGCAGCAGAGCTAGCTTTGCTCAAATTATCGAAATCTATGCCCACTAACCTTAGGAGGTTAGAGTTTTCTTTTGGGCTCAACAAGTCATTTGAGATTGAAGGAGCAAAGCAAAAGTTACACGAGGTTTGTCAGAAGAAAAGGTGGGCTATGCCTAGATACAGGTATGAGCTTCTTTTTCATGAGTAGTGAAGAATTATGTATATTATACATATTCTCTAACACACATACACACACGACTACATAGAAATCATGACTTTAAATCACAATTTTCAATTAGAAACTATGACTTCAAATCATGATTTCTTTATAGTTTGAGTATGTGTAATAAACACCACCATTTTTCAAATTCTCACGTTCCTATCTATCTTGTAAGATATTGAATTGAAAAAATGTACATTTGCTATAACTTGCAGCATTGTGAAGGAAGAGGGTCCATCAAACGACAAGAAATATGTATGCTCTGTTCAAATAGAAACTGTAGATGGTGGTTTGTCTATGCAGGGAGAAGAGAAGTCAAGAGTAAAGGAAGCAGAAAATTCTGCAGCTTCATGTCTTATTCGTGCCTTATTAGACTCTAATATAATATAATTTTTTTTTTTGGAAAAAATAATATATAATAATAATGTATTAAAGTAGAAGCCTCACCTAATCTTCAGCCATGTGTCATGATTGTCGAGCTTATACAGATTGATACCGGTTGTGTCTATTTAGATGATTTGGACAAACAAAGCCACATGGAGCACAATAATTTGTCCATGTCAATTTTATCTACCACGTGTCTATCAGGTGTCAATAATAAATGGATATTTATAAATTCCTTAATAATTTTGTGCTTAAAATTAGGGGTGGCAATTCGTGTTCACGTGTCGGGTTCGTATCGAGTTGGGATGTGAGTATTATGTTATATGGGTCAACCCGAACACAACCTATTTAGTAAACGGGTCAGGATTCCTCAACCCTAACACGACCTGTTTATTAAACAAGTAACCCGACATGACACGTTTAACCCGTTTAATTAGTAAGTCAAGTTAAGATCGACACAAATAACCTGTTAATAACCTGTTTGATTATGACCCAAACAACTTGTTTAATTAAACTTAACCCGAATAACCTGCTATCAACTCCCATGTATCTAAATTTATAATTCAACCATAAATCAAGTAATAAAAATTCAAATAATAACAATAGCAAATAATTCTCTAATTCCTTCAAATTAAAATTACTAGTCCAAAGGTTCCAACCCCCTTGCAATTAAATTCAAATTCAATAATATGTCAATGTTCCATAATAAAAAGCCAAGATTATTACATGGCATCCAAGTGTCATCTCAAAAACTAAAAGACAAACCAAAATAATTACATGGCAGATCAATATTTCCATGATGGCAAAAAAATCCAAGTCCAACCATCCAAGTGCCACATCAAAAAGTAAAAGACATCACTGATTAAGAAACTGGATTAGAAGAGATTGAGGGTCCCATTGAAGAGGTGTCTTTTATGTGCTCATCCTTATTGATATTCATGGTCATTATATCTTCAGTGAGCTCTTCCAACTCTGATTGTGCAAGTTCTACATCAAAAAATTTAATGAAACATTAAAAACTCATCAAAGCATTATAAATAAGAAATTTAGAAATTGTGGGTAATCAAGCAATTGAATCAATTAAGTAAATAATAGTAGTTCACATAGTAGTAATTAGTAGTAATGAACTTGGATAAATGTGGATAAAAATACAATTGTACCTAGACAAATTTAAGTTTTAAAAAATAATACATATCAACTCTGCATTAAGCAAACCTTAACCTGTGAGTTTTTAAAGCTAAAAAGAGCTTTACAAGGAAATACTGAAATTTGAAACTTTTAGAAAAGCTCCATAAAATTCAAAGTTCGTATCTTATAAATTAATAGCTATAAAACACTAATTTCACAGGTAAAGTTTTAGTTTCTACCACAATGTCATAAAGAGAAAGGGAGAAAAAATTTAATGATCCTACATAGATATTGATAGCTAAGTTGGACAACGAAAGATAGGATAACACATCATAGATATTGTCTATTGTACCAAGTCTGCCAAATAACATCTATAAACTATTATATTTTGTCCATAGAGCAACGTTTTTGCCATTTAAAGTTGAAACAATATGGGAAATCTGACATATATATATTATTTTCTTTTTAAAAAATCATCATAAAACTTATAACTCATTCAGCCAACATGTAAATAAAAAATACATTACCTATATTTGCATATAACCAATCTCTGCTACAAACTAATGCCTCCACAACATCAGGTTTAAGTGCACTCTTGAATTGATCAATGACTTGTCCCCCAACACTAAAAGTGGATTCTGAAGCAACTGTAGAAATAGGAATGCTCAAAACATCACGAGCCATAGCAGCAAGTTCTGGATATTGAAATTCATTTCCTTTTCAAAAAGCAAGAATGTCTAATTTTGCATTCCTATCTACTCATGGTTCATCCAAGTAGAGCTCCAATTGAGTTTTTTGTGCCTGCCTACCCATATCCATACTATGAAAAGAATCAAATTCCTACATATAAAAACAACATAATAGATATTAATTTAGGCAGAATATAAATAACATAATATAAATAAACAAATAAGAAAAAAAACATACTTGCATCATAACAAAGATCCCTCATTAGCATATTGTTCTTCAGTTTCTTGAGTAGCTTGACCAGCCATTTCAGAAGATATTGAAGGTGCAGAAACATTACTCACATATTCCCCAAACAGCAAATAATTTTTCACGAACCTTCACATATTGGAGTGAACTAGCATACCCATAAAGCTTCTGATAGCACCAATCAATAAAAGGCAGCTTATACCTAGGGTCCAAGACCATTGCTATGGCCAACACAACACTAAATTCTATCCAATACTTCTCAAATTTCACAAGCATTTGATGTGCCATTTTTCTCATATACTCATCCTCACTATCACTTTCTTTCTTCAAAGTAAAATAAACAATGAAAACTTGTGGAAAATGTAAGTTAGCTATGGGATATTTTGTGCCAAAAAAGACCAATGTCGCATCATAAAAAACAACCAAAAACTTTTTAATTTTTTCTGCCTTTTTCCACTCACCACCAGTAGGACAGTGTTTAAAATTGTAATCAGTTAACTCTAGGTGTTGAAAAGCACGTCGATAAGAGAGAGCACTTTGAAGCATTAAAAATGTTGAATTCCATCTAGTAGGCACATCTTGCCTTAAACCTTTCTTACCATCCAAATCCATTTGCTTAACAGATTCATAAAAACTTTTTTTCCTCCCTTGTGAGCCTCTTACATACTTAATACTTTCACGAATTTTTTGAACAACAATATCAATTTCTTTCAAACCATCTTGTACAACCAAATTGAGAATATGAGCACAACAACGAAGATGAAAAAATTCACCATTACAAACAAGTGCTTTCTTATTTTTCAATTGAGTTCTAAGCATGTCAACAGAAATATCATTGGAAGAAGCATTGTCCAACGTTACACAAAAAATCTTATTCTCACTGCCCCACATAGATAGCAATTTATAGACTTTTTCAAACAAAGACACACTATTATGTGGCGGTGGCATAAAGCAAAAGTTCAACACTCTTTTCTATAAGACCCAATTAGCATCAATAAAATGAGTTGTAACACACATATAACCATCAGTTGCTATAGAAGTCCACAAATCAAATGTCAAACAAACTCTACCAGGAATAGATGCCAACACAGATTTCATCCTTTCTTTTTCCCTCTTATACATCCTAACCATATCATTCTTAGCAGTATTTCTAGAGATATTAGGGACATCAACACACAAGTAAGAAAATACTGCCCGTATACCAACATACTCAACAAACTTGAAAGGCAATTCATGCATTGTAATTGCAGCACATAACAACTCCCTAAATTTTGCAGGATCAAATTTAGGTGAACTTACAGACATTGCATTTTGGCCAAGTATAAGCTGCCCAACATCCGTTGTGTCTTTTCTTGGGCATACCTTCAAATGCCTCTTCAAATTTCCAGTACCATATGCTCCGGCAGCAATATATTCCTTTCCACACTTCTTGCATTTGCATGTAGGCTTTTCTTCATCTTTTGTGGGAAGCATCTGAAAGAAACGCCAAACGGTTGAAGTCCTCCTCCTTTTCTTGTCTTCGTTGTTTGTCTTATTCTTAGACTTAGTCTTAGCCTTCTTTGGTGGAGGAAGTTCAGCCACTTCATCAAGTTCATCTTCCAAGTCAAGGTCTTCTCTTTCATACTCAATGTCAATAGGAATCAGCTCATCACTTTCCATCTAGACCAATTTAAAGAAAAATTATTGATCAGAAATTTAGTAATTCTAAGATGACAGAAACAAATAAACTTGAAAAGAAATCATAAAGAACAACAAATAAATTTAACATCAACAAAACAAACAAACAAATCTACTATAACATTACAGTGATTAACACAAAAAACAAATGGATCTTCAATTATTTTATTTTAAGATGATAGAAACAGAAAACACTTGAAATTAAATCATAGAGCAAGACAAATTATTTTAAATCAACAAAAAAATAAACATATCTACTTTTTCTTTTATATCAGTAAAAAAAAATCTCCTATTATGCACTAAAAATCAACAATATAGTAATTACTAGTATACTAAACAGTGAACAAGAGTGACAAATATTTTTCTGTACAGTGGTGTTTTCTGCACAGTGGTGTTTTCTGCACATTATTATTTTTCTACGGTGTAGTTTTTCTGTACATTGGTGTTTTTCTGCACAATGTTATTTTTCTGCAGTGTTTTTCTGCACACTGCACAGTATTATTTTTCTGCTGTGTTTGTTTTCTGCTGTATTTATTTTTCTGCAAAATAAATCTGGTTTTCCCCTATTTTTATGTTACATGTACTGTTTATCATATAGTATCTAATAAAATTTCTATCTTTTATCTAAAAAAAATAACAAAACAATCAACATGATAGTGATTAACAAAATAAATGAGAGGATCTACAATTATTTTATTTTAAGATGATAGATACAAAGAAACTCGAAAAGAAATCATAGAGCAAGACCTAGTTATTTTAAAATCAACAAAAAGAATACAAACAAGTCTACTATTGGTACTAAACAATCAACGTATTAAAATCCCTAAATCTAGGAAAAAGAAAAGCTTTTACTTTCATTCAAAAATACACCATTCAATTGTATTAAAACTTAATCTTTTTATGCTTCAAATTTGTTTGAATACCCTAAACAACAAAACTTTCATACAATTTATGCAGCCAATTCATCTGAATATAATTCCAACCATTTAATCATTCAAACACAAACCCAATCAACCCCAAAAACCCAATAATAACTAATCAAATTTAGCAATACCCAATCACTAACCACAAACACTGATAAATTTCATTACTGTTTCATAACCCAATATTCAAAATCCCTAAAAAGCTTGTAATCAATTAAAGCATATGCAAATCGAAGCCAAAAAAAACCCAAAATCAAAACCCTAACAAACACAATACACCTCCAATGAAAACGAAATCAAAGTGCCACAACAAACACAAAAACGAAATGATTTTCAATCAAAATTGACTTACTTTAATCCAAAGATGTATACTTCAAAATCGATTTGATCTCAGATCGCTGAACCGATTGGATTCGATTTGTGAAAATTTTCTCCTTTTCCCTAATCGGATTTTGGGAATGGAGTTAATTTTTTAGATTAACACAATAAACAACAAAATCTACAACTGAAAATTTCATAAGTAAGAAAACAAAACAAAGAAAAAATATATAAGATATATACCTTCCTAGGGATTTGGTGGTTGAAAGCTGAAGCAAAAGAACTAGTGAAGCTGTGAAGTCATGAAGGAGAATAGAGAGCAGAGAGGGCAGCCACGATTTTGAGGGGAAGAGATATTAGAGGGGTCGGCTAGGGATTTGAGGGGAAGAGAGAGTAGAGTGTTGAGAGACATGAGGCGGCTAGGGTTTTGATTTTATAGTATAGATTGTAAAATCTGTATCTGTAGGAGAGGCTGGAGTTTTGAGGAGAAGAAGGAGAGTCGCAGGAGACAATAATGAATTTTTATGAAAACGAAGAGACACAAGGTTCAGCAGAGAGGCGTGAGGTCTGGTTTTGAGGAGGAGAATAAATCATAGTTCATAGCTAAGCTTATATACCTAGGGTTTTAAGGGTAAAATTGTAAAATTACCTTTATAAGCTAATCGGGTCAAACAAGTTAAACGGGTTCAATAGGTTGAACACAAACACGACCCGTTTAATAAACGGGTTAGTCGTGTCAACCCAAATTTGACCCAAACCCGTTTAGCCTCAACCCATGACTTGTTTATAAACGGGTTAACCGTGTCGGGTTCGTAGGTCGTGTCGGATTTTGCCACCCCTACTTAAAATTGTGTTAGTTGTATTCTTTGGTTCAGCTTATTGCTTTGTTTGTTTCAGCATTAGTGTTTTCTAAAAAAAAAATTCATTTTTCAAAGAACATTTTTTAGAAAACTATTTCAATTTTTGGTGTTTGGTAATAATCTAGAAAATAAGCTTGAGAATGTTTTCTAGTGTTGGGTATGCAATTTATATATATATATATATATATATATATATATATATATATATATATATATATATTTCTTGAATAATTTGAAACATGTGTAGTAGGTAAACCAACTAATGTAATCAATATAAATAAATAAAAAACCAAGAATGAATTTGGTTTTCATACTAAAATTTTGACAATAGATACAATCAAAATTAGTTGTCAATAACTTTTAATTGTCTACTCTATTTGCTGGTACACTAATTGTTTTCTATGGTCAACCACAAGTTTTCAATATTACTCTTAATTATGTATTTGTATAATGTATATTGTATTTGCATAATATATCATTACTGCATAGTATCTACATAATATATTTGCCAATAATGCAACTAACCTAAACAATTATCATTCATTATATAACAATATTATTAATTTACTGGAAAGATTGTCTCATGTAAAAGCAATTTAGAGCAATATAGGCACTGTGTTTAAAGTTTTTGTTTTTTTACTTCTTTCATTCTTTCTTCTTCTTCTTCTTATTTCTTTTTTTTTTTTTTTTTTTTGCACTTTTATGTGCAAAAATAAGTAACTTTTGCTTGGAATCTATCAAACCAAAAATTTCTTAGAGAAAAAAAAAATCAAGCTTCAAATTCAAATAAAAAAATATATGATTAGAGAAAAAGTGAGAGAGCTTACCATGAGAGAGAAGACACCAAAAAATTATGTTTCCTACAGCTACAGAAAAAGATAATATTTATAGGAGATGCAACGTGTGAGAGAGAGAGAGATTGTTTTCCAATTTTTTTTTTTTTTTTGGAAAACAACCTGTAGAAAATAAGGCTTATTTTTATTAGGGTTTTTCGTTGACTAAAGATTATTTTTTGTTGACTTTTTTTTTTTTGGTTGTCAAACACTGAAAAATGTGGAAAACTATCTTTGCAGTAGGTTTTCTAACTTAACAAATAGAGCGAGATGTTGTTTTTGAACAAAAGACTTTGTTTGTCTAGCTAGCATTGGTTTCTAAACTTCTTTATGTGGATGAAAATATATTGCTTTGATGCTGACTACTTTCCCTTCTAATTGGTAATATTTGAGAATTTGCTATGTTTCTTAGTAGTATGCAAGTCAAGGAATTTAAGAGTTGGGACTGCAAGTGGAAATGCCCTCCCAAAGAACGAGAAATTATAAGGTCCTCATGGTGGACAAGTGACGTAGTCCATCATTCCATTAAAAGACTCTCACTTGTTTAAAATTGCTGAGTTAGAAATTTTTTAAAACAGAAACTAATTACTGATTCAGCAATTTTAAACAAGTGAGAGTCTTTTAGTGGAATGGTAGATAAGTGACATGGTCCACCATAAGGACTATATAATTTCTCCTAAAGAACCCATTCGATATTAACTAACATGTAATTTATCCACCATTTTCTAAATAAACTCTCCCAAATAAACACTCCATCTCAAATCTTTTCTGCCTTTTCAACTCTCAAGACGCTAACAAATTTGATACACACCCTTACCAAAAAAAAGGCTAACCCCTTTCTCCTACACCCACTTGGTGCACACCTATTGATTTTATAGCGAAAATTAGCACCATTCATAGGTGATTTGTATTTTAGGCAAAAAATGATAAAACATATGAACATGTTCTATTACAAAATAAATCAAAATAGTAGTAATTTATCAAAGTTTTAATGGATCCATTGCTTGAAAGTTGAATCATGCTTGCTTTGGAACTAAAAGTTCAAGATTTGATTTCTTTTATCTCAAAAAAAGTGCAACAAAATAGATATTGATAGACCAAGAATGTATTGACTCCTTGTGATGGATTAATTGATTAATTGCCCAAGTTTATTAATTAATCAAATTAACATGCAATGTACGTAACAGCATAAACAAATCACCAACTAAAATATAATGCAACAAAAAATAAAGTTGACACAGTGATTTGTTCACGAATAGGAAAAACCACCGAGGCAAAAACCCCACCGGATGATTTTAAGGTCATCACTCCCGAGAATTCACTATTATCATAACAAGCGGTTACAAGTAAAGGAATCTCAGTACCTTATACTAACCTACAGTTGAACATTTACCCCAATACACAATTGGACTTGTTTCTATAGTGACAATCTCTCCTTGTATTGCACAACTCCCAGTACGTGACTAACCAATAGATGCGCGAATCCCAGTACACAACTTTATCACCAACTTGAGAAGAATGTTGACAACAAAATTTTTCAGTTCATCACACTATGAAGATCATGAAGTTGTTTGGTCACAAAACTCTACGGTGTACAAACACAGCAGCTTCTTAAGATGAACTAGGGCAAACTAGGTTGCCAGTCACAATTTGCATGAACAACACTTTACTCTATGCTCGCGCAACCTTAGACGGCCTTAAAATAATCCTTATAAATGTTTAGGATTGTAAGAAAAGAAAGCTCAAACATACATTCACGGATTGGATGAAAATCAGAACTGAAAATTTATTTTTCATAAACCTCAACAGATACCTTATCTATCGAGCAACTGTCGAGCCTCGAGCTAAAACAGCATTTTAAGTCTTGATAGATACTAGTTGTCGGGCTAGCTGTCGGGCTAGCTGTCGAGATTTAATGAACAGCATTTCTTCACTTGATTCTTGGACAAACTTGCATGACTTTAACACTTGCATTTGAAACCTTGTTTTTTGAAGCATTAAACACATCCTAAATCTGAAAGGGATGTAGCGCAGCTTGGTAGCGTGTTTGTTTTGGGTACAAAATGTCACGGGTTCAAATCCTTTATCTTTGGAGGCTCAAGTGGAGGCTGTTTACTTATGTTTTCTCATATGAATCTATTGTCTCCATCTATTGGGAATCCAATTTCCCTACCAACCCAAGATATGCTTATTGTGCTCTATGTATTAACGAGCGAGAAATCAATCAAAAGTCGATGGACCTGAATTGAATCATGACTATATAAGTTATTCTAATATTAAGATTCGATATAGATGAAATCGTGGAAGCGGACCTTTGATTTCCTTGGTAGACATTATCGAATAGCACCTTTTGATGAGAGATATGAACAAGAGGCTTCTAGAAAACTAGTGTTTTCTGAATTATATGAAGCCAGTAAGCAAACAGCAAATCCATGGGTATTTGACCCCGAGTATTCAGGAAAAAGCAGAATATTGGATGGAAGAACGGGGGATCCTTTTGGCCCAATTACAAGTAAAGTGTATTTTGCCAAAGGATTAACCAATTACATAAAATGTTAACATATGTTCCTAACATAAATCACATATGGCCTAACAATCTCCCCCTTTGGTAATCCGTGACAAAATCATAACAACAAATGAATATATGAGACAAGTCATAAATCACTCAACTCATACTCATTTGTTAAGTACAATAAAATCTATCCTAACACAAACCCTTGAAAAACTTTACAAGAAGAGAGTTCATGGCAAGAAGACTTTGACAACCTGTATTTCTGAAATACTTAAACAAAACTCATCACGGCATCTTAGTGTGAAACAAAAATAAAAAGATTGCATACAATATATAAGAAGCATGTGCATAAAGAAAGAAAAGAAACAACACATGTAAAAATAGGTGAAAGAACTGTAATAACAACCTCAAATGTATATATAACATCAACAAGTACAAGGTTTGCTATCACAAAGTAATCACAAGATCAAAGGTTCATGAACAATGTATCTAAAAGAGAAAGAAAAGAAAAAGATACGAAAGTCCTCACTACGTCCTTTAAAAATATGGACACTCCCCCTAACAAAAATCTCCTAAGTACTAACTCTCTCCCTATGCATATGACTACTCTCATATCCAAAACTACTCCCTATTTTTGTCACGAGCGACAAAGGGTACATCAAGTAGACATCTCATCATCATTGGGCGAGCTAACACCATCATCCTCAACATCAGTAGCATAAGCATCACCATCATCGTCCTCATCCTCGAAAGCCGGTGGAAATGGAGAGGAAGCAACAAAACCACCCATGACAGCCTGTCGTCGTGCGATACGACCAACACAGGTGTTCACTTGACACAACTCATCACTGAAAGTGTGGAGGCGAGCATCCATGCACACAAGCTGTGCCATGATGTCCTCGAGAGTCACATCGCCTGTATAAGAAGAGGGAGCGGATGTGGATGGAGCTATAGAAGCTGGAGGAATCACCGTCTCGGGCCGTCTTGAACGTAGCTGCGCCTCGCTTCGTTTAACGGTAGCGACGTCTATGGCACACATAACGGAGAAGTGGTTGGAAACGGGAATGGAGACAGAAAAATGGTAAAGAATCCTTGTGATAGCCGAAGGGAAGATGAGCTTATCACAGGTCGTTGTATCCCTATAGACATCTATGAGGGATAGAATGAAATAAGAGGGGAAGTCTATAGAAAGATCCTCAATGGGGGATAACAAAAATCGAGCACGAGGCTCTATAATGGAGTTTAGTGAGACAATGGATGTAAAACAAAAGCCATCACCATATTAAAGAATCTCAAACCTTTAGTAAAGGTCCAACAAGGAGTGAACTGACGATCACCCCAATCTGAAGGACGCTCACAAAAAGTAGACATAAGCTCGTCTTTAGACACAGTCTTAAGACGATCACAGCCGAGGTAGTCAGGATGCGCTACTATTGGATCATGGAGCACCTCGAATACAATATTCGATGTGTCCACAATGCGCGTACCTTGAACGCGAGTAACAAAGAAAGGTACTGAATAATCAAATCCGTGCATGTTAGAGTAAAACTCTTGTATGATCACGGATGAACAAGTGACTGGGATGCCACACAGTGACTCCTAACCCCTACTATGAATAATAGTGGGTAGGTCAGTATCAGAGAAGTTCGACAAAATGACTTGGTGTTCCGAATGAATGCCTCGTTTAGAAAAGTTCGTCGAAAAGTCCTGTCGGGCTTTATCATCACAGAATCGAGTATGGGAAGGGATAGGATTAGAAGAGGAAGCCCTGGAACGAAGAGGATTCCAAGACGGAGTAGATTTTTGTTTAGGTGTCATAGAGCAACTAACCGAAAGAAAGAGAGGGAGAAAGAGAGACACGCAGAAAAGCACCAACACAATCAATATCAATATAAAGATTTGAAAGTACGTATGCATGAAAATGCATGAATATGTGACATGCAAGTTTAAAAACATCATGGGCTTAACCCAATCCAAACCTACCAACATACAAGTTTGCAACAAAGTAAACACACATCTAAAATCCATGAAACATTGTTATTATTGCAAATGTGATGCAATGCATGATAATTTAAAGCCATTTTCCAAAGCCCATCCCAAAATTTTCACAAAAACTTCATCAATTTTTAAAAACCCCAAAAAAATTTCAAAAAACCAAAACCTAGATATAAATGCGTGAAATGCATGAAGAATGAGAGATAAAGATATCATACCAAGTGATTTGAGACAAGAAATTTCCAAAAAACATGTGGGTTAAAGGTTTTGAGTGAGAATAGTGTGTTTAGAGGGAGAAAAGACTAAAAAAATCAAGAGAGATCGAGAGAAGTGAACCTAGTATGGCGAGGAGCCTATTTATAGAATCTCTTAAATCTCAACAGATCGAGAGGTGTCAAGGTTTAAACTTCGACAAATGCAGTTATCGAGCAGCTATCTAGAGGTGTCCACAACAAAAGGGGCTCAATGGATCGAGGAGCTATCAAGCATCTATCGAGGAGACAGAAACTTTCTCGATAGATCGAGGAGCTATCGAGAAGTTATCAAGATTGAGATAAAAAGAAGTTGAAGAGCCCGATAGATAGCCTAACTGTCAAGAGATGTCGAGAAGCTGTCGAGATTGCTTTAAAAACAGTTTTTCAATAAGATAAAAACACAGACATGAATGCAATCAAACATGCAACTCAACCAAGATTCCAACTAACATTTTAATCTCTCAAAACATCTCTCAAACAAGAAAAATGTAAGCACATAGATCCAAAAACACATACACACACACTAAACAAGTCTAACCGATTTTATATTTCAAAAATAAGTCAAGGCAGTTTAGTAGGCATACACTAGCACAAGTATACCTCGTGATGGGCAAATCACATTGTACTTGCACATGTATCAAAAGTAGCAAAGAATATTACGTGTTATGTGTGAAAAACATCACAAGATTGCATAAGTATCTACATGTTAACTTACACACGATCATAATTACTTGATATGGACTATCACCTTCGAGGTACATCTTATAAATCCCACATCTCCTAGAATACATGCTTGCAATCATGTTTTAAAGCATTTTGTTTCTTTTGTTTTAATTTTTCATTGCATATTTTTCTTTTAGCATATCATGCATGGGCAATGCGAGGGAGAAAAGAAATACCCAATGATGTTAAATTTTTGACATTGCACTTTTGCTATGCCAAAGCATACAGATCTCATTTCATAATTAGCGAGCAATAGTGGTGAGATGGTTATTTATGCCTTTCTCTTTGGATTTTTTAGTCATTCTGTCAAAAAGTGTGATACGAGTGTTAAGTACAAGAGACAACTTAATCTTACTCATCACAAACATGAGCCACAAAGCTCACTTGCTTAGTTATGCATAGAAATGCTCATCTAAGTTACAAGAGATACAAAATTTAGAAAAATTTGTTTCATTGGCAATTCAAGGTACACAAGTATCAATGTGCACAAACACACACTGTTTTTGTATTTTTCTTATTTTTCAATTTTTTATTTTTATGGACAAAAACAAAATTAAACAAAAACTGAAAAATAAACAAACAAAAACATGTCAAACAAAGCAATGCATAAAAACTAGATTAACTCAAAATAAGAAAGCAAAACACACAAGTAATGCAAACACAAAAACAAGAAGGGGGGAGAGAGAAAAGTGATTGAATCACTTAGAATCATTTTCCTTCCACACCTTGGAAATACTTTTCCTTTTAGAGAATCGTTGAATCGGTGGTAAGGGGGAAGAATTGCAACCGTTCAAATTCGAAAGAAATATGAGGGCCTTGAGAAGATCTCCTAAAGGAGCAAAAGAGGATGGAAACTAACTCAAGTTTCTAGATGAGACCATGATGTTACTCAATTGAGTGGCTTGCCACTTATAACAATTAGGTCGAGTGTGTCTGGCTGCTCCACAGTGATGACATACTGCTTCTTCTTTTTAGACTTTTGAGCATTACTCTTCTTAGCCCTAGAGTTTTTAATTTCTTTCTTAGCAAGCTTAAAGAGTGCTCCTAAGTAGATTTACTCTTGCCTATGTTCTCACTAGCTATCATAGTTTTAGCATCATAATTCTCAAAGTCAATATTATTAGCAAAAGAAACAAAAATAGTAGTGCTAGAGGAAGCAATATTAGGAAAAGAGAAATCATACCCTAAACTGGTTTGATCAGAGGCTGATTTCTGCATACTGAACATCTCATCAAGCTTTGCACTTGAAGTCCTTTCCAACTGAGCTCTAACTTAGAACAGTTCTGCCTCATGCTTCTTGGTCTTCTCAACCAAGAAATTGTTTTCACACCTTAGTACTCCAATGATCTGATTGGCTTCATCAAACTTTGTGGAGAGTTGTTCTCGTTCAAGCTCCATATCACTGAGTTTCTTGGTGGCCAACCTATACATGTTTTTCTAAGACCTTGTATAACTTTACATAGGCTGTGTAGATGTCATCTTCTCAAACTTTGATTCTACCAAGTCCTATTCTTCATCCACATCTTCTACAATCCCTTCAGTAGGATTGATAGTGGCGATGAAGGCATTTAGAATTCCATTATCTTTATTTTCAAAATTATCCTCAAGTTCGGTGTCGTTCAATGTAGCAGCAAGTGCCTTGCTCTTCCCAATGGATTTGAGATAAGTAGGGCACTCTTGTTTCATGTGACCAAATCTTTGACATCTGAAACACTTAGGTCCTAAGGGAACAGTGTATTAACCGTCATCCCTAGCATCCTTCTTCCCTTTGTCTTCGCTCTTAGATTGAGAAGAACTTGATTGCCCACGATCCTTATTGAAGTCCTTTGCATTGGTATTCTTCATGAATTTCTTAAATTGCTTAGTGATGTAGGACTTCATTTTAGAATCTTCATCGTCTAAAGACTCATTCATGTCACTGCTCTTGGGCTTCAGTGTCATGCTCTTACCCTTACTTGACTTACCAATGTTCTTCAAACCTAACTCATAAGTCTGCAGATTACCAACTAGCTTTGTCAAATGAATCTTGTTAATATCCTTTGATTCCTCTATGGCGGTGATCTTGGCATAAAATCTCTCGGGCAGAGATCTAAGCACTTTTCTCACAATCTTCGAGAATGGTTTCCCCAAGATTAAAGGCTGAGTTTACTATGTCCTTGAGTCTGGCATAGAACTCATCAAATGACTCATCCTCATTCATCTTAATTTCTTTGAAGTTAGTAGAAAGCCTCTGAAGTTTTGAATCATTGATAGCCTTGGTTCCTTCATAGGTTGTTTGAAGAATGGTTCATGCTTCCTTCGCAGTTTAACTGGAGGATATCTTCTTGAACTTCTCATTTGCGACCACACTGAATAAAGCATTCAATGCCCTGTTGTTGAAATTTTCCACCTTGATCTTTGCATCATCCCAATTGGCCAGTGCTTTCTTCAGCTTGGTCCAGCCTATCTCCACAAATTGCCACACTTTCTTATTTAAAGACTGTAAGAAAGCTCTCATGCATACTTTCTAGTATGCATAGTTAGTGCCATCAAATAAAGGAGGTACAATGAGTGGTTGTCCTCTATCCATGACAAACAAGGGGCAATGGATCACACAGTAAAGATTAAACCCTAATCAGAGTGTGTCCGCTCTGATACCACTTGATAGGCCAAGAATGTATTGACTCATTGTGATGAATTAATTGATTAATTACCCAATTTCATTAATTAATCAAATTAACATGCAATGTACATGGCAGCACAAATAAATCACCAACTAAAATATAATGTAGTGGAAAATAAAGTTGACACGGT
Organism: Castanea sativa; assembly: GCF_040712315.1. Lineage (NCBI taxonomy): Eukaryota > Viridiplantae > Streptophyta > Magnoliopsida > Fagales > Fagaceae > Castanea > Castanea sativa. Next base: position 7,447,915 of record NC_134018.1, read on the forward strand.
GATTTGTTTACGAATGGGGAAAACTTCCCAGACAAAAACCCTACCAGGTGATTTTAAGGTCACTACTCCCGATAATTCACTATTATCACAACAAGCGGTTACAAGTAAAGGAATCCTAGTACCTTATACCAATCTACAATTGAACCCTTACCCCAATACACAATTGGACTTGTTCTGTAGTAACAATCTCTCCCTGTATTGCACGGCTTCCAGTACGTGACTAACTAATAAATGTGTGGATCCCAGTATGCGACTTTATTACCAACTTAAGAAGAATGTTGGTTGCAAAGTTCTTCAGTTCATTACACTATGAAGATCATGAAGTTGCTTGGTCACAAAACCCTATAGTATACAAACATAGTAGCTTCTTCAAGATGAACTAGGGTAAACTAGTTTTCTAGTCACAATTTGCATGAACACTTTGCTCTATGTTCACGCAACCCTAGACGGCTCTTAAAATAATCCTTATATATGTTTAGGGTTGTAAGAAAAGAAAGTCCAAACATACATTCATAGATTGGATGAAAATCAAAACTAAAAATCTGTTTTTCATAAACCTCGACAGATACCCTATCTATCGAGAAGCTATCGAGGGCTAAATAGCTCTTTAAGTCTCGATAGATACTAGTTGTCGAGCTAGCTGTCGAGATTTAATGAACAACATTTCTTCACTTGATTCTTAGACAGACTTGCATGGCTTTAACACTTGAACTTGAAACCTTGTTTCTTGAAGCATTAAACACATCCTAAGTCTACCCAATTATAAGTAAATTGCGTTTTGTCAATAAATTAGCCAATTACATAAAATGTTGAAATATGTTTCTAACATGAATTACATATGTCCTAACAGATATTAAGTAAGGAACGTTATGAATTACTAAATGATTGCAATTGGTTTAGAATCTTTAGATGGATTTTTCAAGATACAGATCCATGCATAAGCTCCCACTTTGATAGTCTAGCAAAATATTTACCATATATAGTGTGATGTTCTACAAGCAAAGATAACCCCTTCTATGCTTGGTGGAATATTCATAAGAGGACTTAATGATCTCAGTTATAAGGTGACCAATGAACTTGCACAATAATCAATATACCAAAAGAAGTGAGGAGACAAGGAACTGGTTAGGGGTACGTACCTCTTAAGTCATGCTCTACTTGATTAAGTTGATGTTCATTACTTATCTTTTTAGAAGAAGAAATAGACTAATTCATTGAAAAAAATAGAGTAAAGGTTTGTTTGAATGCCGCTTATTTTATTGAAATTGAAAAATTATTGCTGAAAGTACTGTAAATAAAGGTAAAAGTTAGTTGAAATAGTATTGGGTTTATGCGACGTTTATAAAACATCACTATAGACACAAATGGTCTACATCGACATTTTTTTTTTGCAACGTTCAAAAATATGGCAATATCGTGGTCGCTATAGGTCTATTACGACGTTTCTAAAAACGTTGCCATATGTGACTTTTTAACGGTGTTCAAAAACTTTTAGTGATGTTTTAGAAAGCATCACTAAATAATATTATATTTTCATATATAATGTTGGAAAATACATTTAGTGACACTTTTAAGATGCCGCAAATAGTCAATCCTATAGTGACATATCAAAAACATTGCTAAAAAGGATTTCCTTTTACTTTTTAGCGACATTTTGAAAACATCGCTAAAAGCTCTTTTTTTTTTAATATTAAAAATGCTATATAAACCTACTCAAACTTCAACAATAACTAACATTAACTTGTAATATATCAAATATACCTATTGATCATCAATATTCCACAATAAAAAATGCCTAAACTAACACATTAACCATAGATTCAAATATATATATATAATACCAATACATGTATCATCTTGAATTGAACAAAACACTTGTCTACCTACACAAAAAAGAACAACCACCTAAACTATAACAATATTATAAACAAAGTACAATACTTCCAAAATAAATGTAGTTGTAACAAAACACTTGTCTACCTACACCCAAAAAAAAAAAACCTCCCAAACTATGACAATATTATAGGCAAAGTACAATACTTCCAAAATAAATGTAGTTGTTCAAAACAACTATGTAATAGCCCATGGAATCCTTAAAATATTGTATTTATCGTTATATGCTAGTTTCTTGATGGGATGAAGTTTACGATCTATGAGGAGTTGGAGATTGACGATCTAAACCAAAACCGCCCTGAATATAAATTAAGAATATCTAATAAGTTCGTAAAGAAATCATTTTGAGTAACAAAATAATAGTTGTTATACTTAAAAAATTTAAACACCATAGAGATAGAATTATGCATACACTTAAATATAGTGCACAACATATTCAAAACTATATAGTTTCATAAACATGCAAATAGGATTATACGTAATCTCAAATATATTAAACAAACCATATCAGGTCTATCAATATCTTCATTCACACAAATGGACTAATTCTTAAAACTCTACTAATTTAAGCAAAACCATAGAAGTAGAAAACAAACCTATGCTTCTAAGAAAACAAAGCAAAATTTCCAAATTTGAGAAAATGACTTGCAAGTCACACCAAGGTCTTAAGTGTAAGCATGAAAAGTCTAAATTCATTAGTAATTTATTAATACATTTAGTAACTAATCAATATCTGTTGATAATTGTCATTTAGTTTGCATGTTTGACATGCAAAAGAAATGAAATAATCAAACAATAATCCACCACAAAACAATTATCAATGCAAGTCACCCACTTGCTCCAACTAAACAATCCACTACAAAACAATTATCATAGAATGCTTACAAGTATTGAAGTACAAAAAGTAATCAACAAACATAACTCAACAACATCCAAATTGTCAAAAAATAATAAACACTTACAATATAAATGTAAACCGCCTTATAGCACTATGCAAGCCACCCGCTTGCTCCAACTCAACAATCCACCCCAACACAATTATTAACATCTCAAGTACAAAGTTTTAAGCAAAAATTACTTACATACTCAAGCCAAGCACGCACCTTTCAAAAAAAAAAAAAAAATCCAAACTTATCACAATAAATGAGTGGTTAACTTGCAAAATAAAAGAGGACACTTAAATGATGTGGAAGGCAAATAAGGGTGCCATTGCAAAAAAAATTAATGAGTCAAGACTTGGTACAATTAGGTAGAAAAATTAAGGACCACTTTGCCCATAAAATCCCATATACACTTATAGAGTAAAAGTTCCAACCTTGAACTGACATAGGGCAAGCAAAATGCATAACAATTAACAAGATCCTGTTTTGGCTTTGCTAAAGCACCTGTGACATATTTACTTATTGTCTTTTAGCATAAAAACAAAAATTAAAGAGTTTGCATTAAAAGTTAAAACCTACTACTCAAAGAGTCTTTATTTTAGTTTACTATTTAGGCAGTATGCTAAGTGAAAGAGCTGCATTGTTGTTTTTTATAATTTATTAAAAATAACGTATTTCAACTAACTCAAATCTGTCCTTGATAGACTTGGCATCCCAAAACAAAATTGCTATATTTTTAATACTAGCCCAAATTCTTTGATACTTGATTAACATTAAAGCCACATGTTAAAAAAACATATTAAAACAAGGAATGAAACTCACAATCTCATATAGCAATTATCAAACTACAAGTCAAGCAATCCAATTCCATAACTCTTAGAGACAATTTATCAAACACTTGGCATGCAACAAGTATAAAGTTCACTCTCACATATATCAAAACCATCCTAATGCAAAGAAAACACACTTTCAAAATCAGGTTACCTCAACACATGCAACAACAAAACTCATATGGTTGTTTTAGAAACCAACCCTCAAATACCCATTAGTAAAATAGAGAACCAAAACACCCCATCAAAGCAAACACTTCCAAAAAGATTGTAATTTTCGGATTTAATAAATCATTTGCTACCCAAATCCTTATAATCCTCTAATCTTCCAATATTCACCAAACCCATCAAGTATATACCATAAACATTATAGAATAACAAAACCCAATGTATTTCATAGAAGAAATTGAGAGAAGACTCATATTTTTACCTTGGGTTTGATCCACTTTGAAATCTCACAAAGTTTGGCTACTAGGAGGATTAATGGAGAGAAATCCTCACTTCGTTGGAGGTCTTAGCTTGTGAAAGGAAAAATGAGGAAGGAGACTAATATTTAGTGTGCAAAGCACTAGAAATGTTTGAGCTAGGGTTTGGTCATGGCAGGGGAAGTAATTGAGAGAGTAGAGAAGTGAGTAAAGAGGGGATGGGCTGCTGTAAAAGATGAGTGGGGGCAAACGAACGTGTAGTGGAAATAGGGTTGGTGTTGGTATGGACAAAAATATGATAATACCCCCACTTAAAATCATATTGCCAAAACAAAGTGGAGGAAAAAAAAAAAAAAAAGTGGGAGCGTGGGAAATGGGCAAAAGCTCGTGCAGCAAAAAATGGTGGGAACTTATAGCGACGTTTCCAAAACGTCACTATAGACCTTATCCCCTTTTTGCTAGGGTCTAGAACACGAAGTGAAAAAAAAAAAAAAAAAAAAGTTGAAAAAAGTGTGGGAAATGGGCAAATGTTTGTGTGGGAAAAGTCAAAAAGTGAGAGTCTTCTTTAATATACAACGATGTTTTCTAAAAATGTCACTATAAACCAAAAAAACGTTGCTAAAACTATATCTATTGCGGCATTTTTAGAAACGTTGCTATTGTTTTGAATTACAACAACGTTTTTTAGAAAACGTCGCTAAAGGCTCACTATTTAGCGGCATTTTTCAAAATTGTTACAGTATACCACTTATATCAGCGAATTTAAAAACGTCGCTAAGGAACGCCGCTTAAACCCAAATTTCTTGTAGTGATAGTGCCAAAAAGTGTAGTAGAACCCAAGAATAATAGCAAAAATAAGTTAAATAGTGAAATAATTTTTATTTTTCATTCTTACCCAAACGCATACTAACTCATTTTCAAGTTATTGAAAATCAATGGTGTAGAAACATTTATTTTTAATCCTCAAAACACTATAAATGTATCAAATTAGTCATTTCACGTTAATAAGATTTGCTTACATTGCAAATTCCAACAAAGTGACGTGATATTTCATCATAGAGCAAAGTTTAAACTAAAAAAATAAAAGAAAAATTAAGAAAAAGCTAAACTTTTTTTGAGAAACAAGAAAAAGCTAAACTTGTTATAACAATCTTTTGAAGTTACTTATAATAAAAAAATCCCTGTTGGAGAGAGAGAGAGAGAGAGAGAGAGAGATATAGCTCAATATCACTTGTTTAAAGTAAATTCCACAATAAATTCCTATAATCAAGCATTTAAATTAAAATATTACCTAAAGAAAGTATAGCTAAATTGATTATAGGTGATAAAAGTCCAACCAATAATTACATTAGAGTAAATCATTTTTCAGGTATTAAAACCTATCCATTCATTATTTATTATTAAATTAAATGAGTATTTCAAATTTTACTATATTATTTATAACTTGAAATATATGCTAAATAATATATTAGTCAATAATATTTATTTAAATATCAATGATGTACAAAAATTTAAATCATCCAAGAACGGATAGATTTAAAGCGTTATAAACAAAGGTTAAGTCCAATGCACTAATGTATTAAATCTTTACAACGAAATCATTTCACAAAGTCTAGTTTATTTGAAAAAAACAAAAACAAAAAAAGTTAAACTATGTGTCTACTGTTTAGTCTCTAAAATTTGATTTGGATAGTTTTTCGTTTTTAAAATTTGAAAATTCCATTTTACTTCTCAAAAAAATTTAATCAATGTATCAAATTAGAAAATTCTCAACATTTCTAAAATTTGCTTACATAACAAAATTTCAACAAAGTCACAGATATTCAATTATAAAACAAAAAATAAATCTAAAAAATAAAATAAAAGTGACCTAAATTATAGGAATTAAATATTTATTATTTTTTTTAAAAATAAAATAAAAAACTCCTCTGATGACAACCGTACATACGACCTACAGAATCAGGTGCGTGCTAGTCCACCTTTGCCCACGAACCCACCGAACCGAAAACAAAGCAACAAAAATAGCAGATAGAGGTGCTACGTCCACAATATTTTTACAACAAATCATAGGTGGTTAGTTATTATTGGTTCAAATTTGAATTTAACACTAAGATTATTTTTTTGCCCCAACAATAACAACTAGTAACAACCTAACACTTAAGATTTGTTGTAAAAATGGTGTGAACATCTCATTTCCCTATAAATCTTTCTCACCCAAAAAAAAAATCGAAGCTGTATTTCACAAAAATTTGGAACCCAAACCATTGCGAATTTGCAATCGCTTCGTCTTCACCAAAAAACTCAAACTAAGCGTTTTCGCGGTCTGTGACTGTGGCTCTGATCAATAGGTAAACCATTATCGCTATGCAAAGTTATTACTTCTTGTAGTTTCTGAAAGGTCTTATTTATTTATTTATTTATTTTTATTTTCATTTTTTTTTTTAAATTTTTTTTAGTTTTGGTTGTTTGCGAACCCTAGGGCTGTTGTTTGGTTACCGAGAAAACGATGGAAATTGAAGTTTAGGTTTCTGGAATGCCGAACTGGCCTTTTAGGCTCAATTGAGAGGCTATTGTTTTATTTTGTCTTTTTTCATATTGTGTTTCGAATTTGCTTTTGATTTCTATATTTATTTTCTCGGAAACCAAACTGGGATTTTGCTTTGCCTTGTAAATTCTTTGTGAGTGACATTAATCATATACATGTGAATAGAGAGTGGAGTGTGATTATACATATACATATACATACACAGAGAGAGAGAGAGAGAGAGAGAGAGAGAGAGAAGTAATGTAGTATCTTGAAGCTTTAAAATTCAGTACTTTGATTTTACTTTTTTTAAAGAATCAGAATTTTGAACCGGTATGGGAGCAGGGGGTTAGGGATAAGGAACTTGAGAAGATTTAATCAAGCCTTGTTAGGGAAGTGGTTGTGGAGATAGAGGTGAAGTATGGGAATGAATGGGGGGAGGGGGATGGTGCGCTAAAAGTGTGACCATGGTGTGAGTCTTTGGAAATCTATAAGATGGGGAATGGGTTGACCTTTTCCTGGTTTCTTTAGTTTGATGTGGGTGATGATACTGGAGTGAAATTTTGGCTTGATGTTTGGTGTCGTGATTTCCCACTTAAGATGGTTTTTTCAGAGCTATTTAGTATCAGTTGTGTTAAAGATTTCTCAATTTAGTGTTCTCAATTTTTTATTTTTTTTGGGTTATGATTTTAAATTTACACTATTTCTTCTTTGAATGTCTTTTTTAGGTGTAAGGCAAGGGTGTGACTGAGAGAAAATTATGGCATCATCTGATGATGAGACTGAGAGCCTGCCTGATTGTGTTGAAAATTACTATTTTTGGGATGAAAAAAACGAACCGATTTCTTTTATTGGTTTGCCAATTCAATGGAGAGAGGGTGAGATTCTGGATGGCAAAAAACAACAAATATTCCTACTTGGAGATGCTGACAAAGGGCTTCAAAAATTGCATAAGCAAGTTATAGCATGGAGGTTTGATCTTTCCAATTTGAAACCCGAGATATCAGTTCTACTGAAGGGAAATCATTGGACCAAGATTGAGAGGCCAAGGAAAAGCTATGAGGATATGATTAGGACAGTCCTGGTAACAGTGCAATACCTTCATTTCTTGAGGAAAAACCCTGAAGCATCAGGAAAATCTTGTTGGGATCACTTGTCTAAAGTCTTCAGGTAAACCTATAAACTTATAATGAAAAAAAAAAAATCCTTACCTTTGTATTCCTAGTGCAATTTTTTGACAGCTTATTCTAACTGTAATTGCAGCTTGTATGATGTCAGACCTTCTCAAAATGATCTGGTGGACCACCTGCCTTTAATTAGTGAAGCTGTTAATAGGGATGATACCTTAGCAAACTCCAAGGTTTGTCTATCCTTCTTTGGATTATTAATTGTGATGTGCAATGCAATGTGCGTGTTACCATTGTCTTTTGAATTCCATAAATCATCAATTCTTCTTAAGAAGTTGAGAAGAATCAGAATGTTTTGATGATTGTTATGAATGAGCCAATGAGCTCTAGTCAAATGGCACTTTCTCCTCTTCAAGAGCAAGGTAGAGGATGAGGTCGTAGGTTCAAGACTCACCAGGTGTGTGTGTGTGTGTGTGTTTGTGCACGTGTGTAATTTATCAATAAAAAAAGGATGGTTCTTATTCATTAAACATGCGAGTTTGGTCTTTGAGGAATCTTGTTGGAGGATTCATTCTTTTTCTTCTGGAGTATGGACTTTCCGGCTATGTTAAGTGAACAAGGTGGATATAAAAGTGCACTTGGATTGATTTTGTGAGAGTTTGTTTTTACATGTTGCTAAATTATTTTTTAGCTATCACTAACATGTTTAATTCTCGCTAGCTTTACTTGTTTCTTTGAGGATCATATATCTAATCCACTACTTTCTTGTATTGGAGGGATGCTGCATGATCCTTCTTGAGTCAGTTTTGCTTAAACCATAAGTGTTTCTTGTTTAAAAGTATACCCACAGTTTGCTGTTTGTTAGGAGGACATCATTTTATTTATGTATTACAATGAACATTTGTGATTTGCACAGCTCTTACGCACATTTCTCGAGGAGAAGCCTGGGAAGAGGAAACCGCCTGATGAGGTTATACTCCTGCAGTCCTACTTGTCTGGGCTTTTTTTTTTCCTGTCCCATTCCTCTGTAACTTCTAATTTTTAAAATTGTTTTTTAAGCCAGTGAACTTATCTGTATTTCAGGTTGTTCAAACTACAGACATGTCTGGATTTATTGTTGATGATGTAGATGATGATATTTTGGATGAAGAAGAAGATGAAGAAGAGGATGTGTTTGATTCTGTTTGTGCATTTTGTGATAATGGTGGTGATCTTTTGTGGTATGTACTTTTTAATTGGTTATCTGGTAATTAAATCTTTATTTTCTGGAAAAAAAATTCTGGTACTTAATATCTTAAGACTTATATTGTCCATTATAATAGGTTAGACTGTAATCTGAGATTCACTTTACTGTACATGTCATCTTTTTTATTATTTTACCTGCTTGTATTGTTTTTATCATTGTCATCATCATCACTGCACAAAAATATTGTTTTTTTTTTTATAATTCCAAAAAAAAAATGTTATATCAGAAATTTAGTATTAAGAGACTAGAGCCTACAGCCTAGAGTGGAGCAAAGAGCTTAGGAAGCCACCAGCCCCCACACCGAACTTCCTTGAAAGCAACATTTGGAGGTCCATATAGGTAGTAGGGGTGGTAGTCAGTAGGTTACTGGCATTTTTAGTGACTGAACTCATAGCATTATGGGAGGCACATGAAGATTTAGCATTGAAAGCAAATCCGTAGGGATGGTGAGGACATAATTTGCTGGGTTCTTACCAAGAGTAAGCTGTTTGAAATCAAATCTTATTATGGGGTTCTACAGAGCGGGGAATGCATTATCTTTTCCTTGGAAGTCTATTTGGAAATTCAAAGTTCTGCCAAAGTAGCTCTCTTTACTGGGACAACTGCTTTATGGAAGATATTAACGATTGATAATCTACGAAGAAGAATAATTATCAATGTGGATTGGTGTTGTACGCGTAAGCAAGCAGGGGAATCAACGGATAACATGTTGTTCCATTGTCCATTGCCAAGAGATCTATGGTCCTTTTTTTTTGGGGGGGTACAATGGGTATGCCAAAGAGGATCATGGTGCTGCTGGCTTGTTGGATGTGGCCCTGTGGTAGACAATATAATGGAGATTTGGAAGGCTATTCCTCTATGTCTTATGTGGGTTATTTGGAAGGAAATGGATAGTCGAACGTGTAAAGGCTTGGAATGGAAAGAACGTGTAAAGGCTTGGAATGGAAAGTTCAAGGCTCGCTGTGAAATCTCTTTTTCTACACCTTTTGTATGATTGGATGTCTTCTCTAAGAAGTCATTATTTCTTTAGTTTGTTGAATTTTATTGATTGCTGTACTTTTTGATACTTGTTAGATTTATGATTAAATTCACAATTTCTTATAAAAAAAAATGATTAAATTCACAATTTCCTAAGAGCATTTATTTAACAACACACCTAACTTCCCAACTTTTATTTTACCATACTACACATTAAAATAATATAAAGTAAAATAAAAATAATATAAAAATATCTCTCACTTCTCTCTCTAATCTCTGTTTCTCTTACTCTCTCAACCACCCACCACCACCATCACCACCATCCAGCTTCCCAGTCATAGCACCCACCTCCGCTGAGTAACATAGTCACACCACCCTCCACCAAGAATCAGTTTAAATCAAACCAACACAATGAGCAAAGAAGAACATAATAATAACCGACCCACAGTGACCCACGACAACCAAACACCACCCACCATAGTCACCACCATGCCACCACCACACTACCACAACGCCAACCCAAACCAACCAATCCCAATCCAAAATCCAAAGTCCAACCAATCGAAATCCAAAATCCAACCAATCCCAATCCACCCCATCAGAAATCCATAGCAAAATATCAAAACCCACCTAAAATCTATAGCAAAACTCCATAGCAAAAAATCAAAATCAAAACCCCATCAGAATCAGAATCCACCCAAACCCCATTAGAACCCACCCAAAATCAAAACCCACTCACCTCTGCCATGACCCACCCGATCTCGCCATGTCGTGACCACGCCCATCTCCACCACACACGACCTCGTCATGACCCACGCTGATCTCCACCGCTGCACAACCCACTCGATCAAAACCCACACCAATCTCGACCCACTCGATCAACGCCTTTGCCCAACCCAACTCTGGTGTCAAGCTTTGAACAAGAGAGAGAGAGAGAGAGAGAGATGTGAGAGAGGGAGTGAAGATTGAGGACCGAAGGAGAGAGAAAATATTATATGGAGAGAGACAAAGAATGTGGGAGATGAAGATGAGTGGGAGACGGAGAGAGAATATTAATTTTGTATTATACCATTTGCTATTGTACTGTCATAGAAGTAGGACATGAAGATGAGTGGGAGACGGAGAGAGAATATTAATTTTGTATTATACCATTTGCTACAGTACTATCATAGAAGTAGGACAACACTGTAGCAGGATTGTAATTTTTTTTTGGGTTTACAAGTCCGGGTAATGGAGGTTTTTGGTTTTTGGGGCTTTGATGCTAAAATATACCAACATATGGCATTTGCAAGACCCAGTTCAAATGCTCTCTAATAGCTTAAACTTTTGGGACAATTGGATATTTAACTTGGTATTAGAGTAGGAGATCTTGAGTTCGATCTTACTTTACTTTCCATTTGAAATGTTGAAAATCCCACGGGTTGGACCCCACTTATTAAGGAGGAGTTTAGGCCAACACATGAGGGGAAGTGTTAGAATTATGGTTAAATGATTAAATTCACAATTATGGTTAGAATTTGGAACAATTGGTTATGTAACTCTTGTAATACATCACCAGTACATATCCCATGTGCTGGTGATGTCTTTTATATAATAAATGAATTCTTACTTATCTATAAAGAATATATATATATTGTTATTGTTATCGTTATTAACGCATAATAGTGTACATACGTTAATAATGACAACCAAGCACTATAAATGGAAGTCATAGAAAGAAAGTTTATCTCATTTGCTTATTTATAGCTGTTTAATACCTCATTTTTTCTAGGTAAAATTGCACTTTTACCAGCTTTCAACAAATATGTAAATAAGCTTTTCAACAAAAAGCTAATCCAAATGCGCCTGATAATCTGCTGAGATTATATTCTCAATATAGATAGTCTGAGTTTAATTTTGTCTATAATTAATGCAGCATGGCTACTTACACCACTTCTTTTGATATAAATCTATTTTTTGGGGACCTCCAGATGGTCCTTAACTCCTTATTCATGGTCTGTTGTTTGGTGGACTATGCATTCTTTTGATTAACTTCATGCATTGGTTGATGGTGTGCTGTTATTTGTTTTCTAATGCAGTTGTGAGGGAAGATGCATGAGGTCCTTTCATGCAACTGTAGAAGCTGGTGACGAATCTATGTGTGACTCTCTTGGGTATTCACAGGAAGAAGTGGATGTATGTTACTGCTTAGTATACCTTGAAATTCTTATTCTCCTTTATATCTTTTTAGCATCACCATTGATTTTTTTTTGTTTATTACTTGCAGGAGATGCAGAACTTTTTCTGTAAAAGTTGTGAACTGAAACAGCATCAATGCTTTGTTTGTGGGAAGCTGGGATCGTCTGACAAGTTTTCAGCTGCTGAGGTATAATTTTAACTAATTTTTTTGTTTGCTTGTTTGCTTGTTTTTTTTTCTTTTTTTTTCTCTTTTCTTCTTCAGTATGTTTTTATTTTGTTTATTTTCTGCCATAGCTTTTATGAACTTTCACTAATTTTTGTTAGTGAGTCTTTAATTGTACAATGTGAAGAGATCAATTTGAAAACCAAGGGATTTTTAGCTCATACGTTTCTTCTGTTTCAAAGTAGGAAGATAATGTTATCAGCTCGCTCTCCACCTCCTGCCCACCCTTTTTCTGCATTTCTTTTTAAATTAGGCCCTCCTCGTGTTTACTTGTAGCTGACAAGTTTGATGCTACAATCGTGATTAAGTGAGCTTGCTTTTCTTCTTCTTTTTCTTTTGGTATGACTGGTATGATGTGCTCTAGGACCTGATTGGTAGGAGGATTTTTGTTTTTGTTTTCAAAACAATATAAAAACAATTTTTGAAAAATTGAACTTGAAACCAGTTTTAAAATAATAATTTTTATATTTTACATGGTTGGCTTCTACTTTTAAGAACAATTTTCAAAACACTAAAAGCAAAATAATTATTTAGGAGACCATTTATATTTTTGAGATGTAAAAAAAAAATATTTACAAAAAGTAACGTGTAGAATCTGTAGGTTGTTGTTGTTGTTATTATTATTATTATTTTTTATGGATAATGATAAGAAAATAGTGCTCATCATGTACTTTTTCTTTTCCTTAACGGTGTGTTTGTTTGAAGGTGAAATAAGGTGGATGGAAAACTGTGGAAAGAATGGGAAGGAAAATTTTTTTGGAGTGTGTTTGGTTGGGTGGGGAGGAAGGAAAATAAATGGTGGGACCCAGGTGTTTTCTTCTCGGGCTTTTCTCTCCAAAATGGAGAGAAAACTGAAGGGAGAAATTAGACATCATTTTTGGACGAAAATGCCGATGTGCAATTGCACATGGGCTTCATTCATGTTGCTTTTCTTCACACTTTTTTTCTTTTTCTTTTTTTCCTCCTGGACGTTGGCTGCCCTTCTTTCTTTTTTTTCTTTTTTTTTTTTCTTCTTGATTTACTGGGCAGGCGTTGCCTGCCTTTTCTTGGCAGGCTTGTCCAGTATTCTTTTTTTTTCTTTTTGCTTTCTTGCGGTTTTTTTTTGGTTTAGATGTGATTTTTTTTATGGGCATGATTTTTATTTTTTAATAAATTTAGGTGATTATTTTTATTTTTATTTTTATTTTTTTGTTTCACTTTTTTGGTTTTAATTGGGCATCATTTTTTAACAGAGGTATATGCGTAAATTTATACAAACTCACTTTTTCCATTCCTCCATTTTTCCACTCTCAACTAAACAAAAAGGAAAGAAATTAAAATCTTTTCTATCCTCCCACTTTTCCATCCTCTCACAATTTTCTATCCTTCCATTTTTCCACCCCTCCAACCAAATGGACCCTAAATGATAAGTTTCATATTTGAAGAGTTTAAATTCTTTTTGTGATAAAGATAAGCTCCTTATTTTAAGAGATAAAAGAGTTACGTAGGATCCACTGTTTTTGTTTTCAATTTATTTACAACTATATCATTAAAAACATTTTCTGTATCTTGAAAACACCCTCTTAACTATTTATAAAATCCTATTCTAAACCAAGAAAATATGATACAGTTTTTTGAAAACTTTATTTAGAAAATATTAGTCAAATAATAAATTCAAGTGTGGGACCCACGATTTTATGGATTGCAAAACAAAAAAATATATTTAAATACTCTTACCAAATAGGCCCTTAGCTTTCTGTATCTAATTTTTGAAGTACATACCCCATTTTACCAAGAATATACATGCATCTGTTATCTTCTTAAAGTTGTGTAATTTATTACTAGGAGTAAGTAATAAATGTGGGATAGGCAACCCACCAGCATTAGAATTCCCCCCCCCCCCCCCCCTTCAAATCCTTTAATTAGTCCTGGCCCCTCCATCTTCTACAGCATTTGACTGAGAACTTCCATGAAAAAGACGAAGAGCAAAGGAGTTAATGGGCCCCCCTGCAGTAATCCCATAGTAAGAGCCAAAAAAACCACAAGGAGACCTTAACCAAAACAGAAAATTGTTCTGTGAGCTGATACATGTATGAATTCATCCTCTCCACTTTTCACCAAACCCCATCCTCTTTAATCAATAGAAAAGAAACTCCCAATTTACATGGTCAAAAGCCTTTTCTATATCCAGCTTACAGATAATGCCAGGAATGACACTATTTATCCTACTATCTTCACTCATTGGCAACGAGCACCAAATCCAAAATCTGTTTTTCACCTGCGCATGCATTTTGTGATGCAGAAATAAGTTTATCCAGCACTTCTTTCAATCTATTGGCAAACACCTTTGCCACAATTTTATAGATGCTACCGATCAGACTGATGGGTCTAAAATCCCTTATATTGATAGCATCATGTTTCTTGGGGATTAATAATGCTATAAATGAGGCATTAAGGGATTTTTCTAATTTAAAGTAGTTATGAAATTCCTTAAAAACAACAAACACATCAGCTGCAACTACCCTCTAACAGTGCTGGAAAAAAGCCATTGCTGTCAATTTTGGCCAGCTTTACTCTACTACTCTCCTCTACTCCCCCTCCATCCAAACTGACCATAATAGAAGATAATCACAAAGGAAATCTTAATTCTCTTGCCCCAGATGATAAGTTGTTTTGAATGTCACACCTAACTCTCTTGTTTTACTATCCTCTTCAGTCTGTAAACAGCTGTTGATGATTCACTATTCATTTTTTTCGTAACTTTTCTTTTTTATTATAATGTCATACAATTTATATTAAAACAATGAATGCAGTTCCCAATGTCTTAATGCAACATAAAGGTAACACTGGATGGCGAGGAGAACATATCTCTGGGCTTTTTTTTTTCATGATTTATTAGGCCCAAGATTTCAGTAAACGTTGAACATTCTTTCTGGATTTCTCTATGGCTACTTATTTGGATATGCAATTTAATGGCTCTAACCAACTGCATTTTAGGTCTTTCCTTGCGTTAATGCAACCTGTGGCTATTTCTATCATCCACGTTGTGTGTCAAAATTGCTTCATCGGGAGGATGAAACTGCTGCTGAGGAGCTTGAGAAAAAGATTGCTGCAGGGGGGTCTTTTACATGTCCAATCCATAAATGCAGTGTTTGTAAACAAGGAGAGAATAAGAAAGATCCTCAGTTGCAGTTTGCTGTGTGTCGGCGTTGTCCTAAGTCATACCACAGGAAATGCTTGCCAAGGTACTTATTAATTGTTACTTACAAAAAAAAAAATGTTATTTCTATTCTCGTTTTTTCAATACCAGCTATGAGAATATGCTCCTTTATAAGTAATATGTAGATGCTTGATGCTTGAGTTGCTTCTATCAGGAAGATTGCTTTTGAAGATATAGAGGATGAAGGGATTGTAGCAAGGGCTTGGGAAGGTCTATTACCCAACCGTATACTAATATACTGCTTGTAAGTTGTTAAAATGGGCTGCACTTTTTCCCCTTTACTATTTGGCTGTACTTATTGAATGTTTTTGTCCAATTGACCAGAAAACATGAAATTGATGAAGAACTTGGGACTCCAATAAGAGACCACGTAAAGTTCCCTGGTGTTAAGACTACTTTTGAAAAAAAGAAGGTAACAGTGGAAGAAAATAAAAAACAAGCATCAGACTCCCTCAGAAATAAAGAAAAAGATCTGTTTAAGAAGAAAAATCTTGCCTTAGATGACTCCTTCCGAGGAAGAACTGTTGTGAAAGTAGCTAGACAGAATCAGAAGTCATTCTCAGCTGTGAAGGTGGGAAATACCAAAAATAGTGATAAAGTAATATCTGGATCAGATATCTCAAGGAAAGTGAAAGTAAATAATGCATCAAGAAAGCTTTTGAATGAAAATGCAAAGTCTATCTCGATGGAGGTAGATAAGCCCTCTACTGCTGATGAAAACAAACATTCTCTAGGCTATAGGTTATTTGACCTCATGAAGTCCAATGGGAAAGTTAAGCCCAGGAAGCAGGATATGCTTAAAGGTGAAGAAAATAAGACTATGACAGTTAGGCCTGCCACCAAGAAGCTGAGCAGTTCACTACCATCATTAGATGCTGATTCTGAAAGGAGGTAAATCTTCTATTTTTACTTTTGAATACTTAAATCTTTTGTTTTAATGTAAATAATTAATATTAGGCAACCAACTATTTTAGCCTTTGAAACTTACACAAATATTTGATTTAGTTCTGTAATCTAGACTTCAAATAATTTAAAAAGTTGCAGCTAGGTCATTCCTTTAGTCAAATGTGATGGAAGATATTACAAAGCTATTTGACTGATATGGCATAGACATGGCTAGAGAAAAAAAATTCTTAAATCTTAAATGACTCTAAGGAGCTGAAAAGGTTGTTGGGGATTTAGTCAGTGCTATTTTGGTTGGCAGTTTTTAGGTGGAAAAGGTTGTTGGGTTTAAAAAGGGAAGAGAAACGTAGAGAGAACGAAAAAGTTCCTTTCTTTGGGGATGGGGTGGGGTGGGTCACATCAATTGTCACATAAGAATTAACATGACTAGTCATCTGTTAGACTGACAGAAGAACTTAATTGCAACTTTTTGTATTTCTTAGGGGTTTGATACAACTTTTAAATTTTACGAAATTAGGTTTTTCTTTATTTTCTGTATATTACCAAATTAGTTTTCTCTTTATATTACAAGGAAAATGTCATGGTCACATGCCATCTATTTTGAAGTTTAACTATGTATACTTAATGGTGTCTTATTTGAAGATATATTTCTTGCAATGTAGATTGTTGGCTTTGTTGAAAGATGCAAATAAAGCAGTAACTTTAGAGGATGTTATAGAAAAGCACAAAGTTCCCTCTACTCATGCTTACTCATCAAAATATATTGTGGACAAGACCATTACTTTGGGGAAGTTGGAGGGTTCAGTGGAGGTATATGTGCCATCTTAAGTGTTCTTACTGCTGCAAATGGATGTCATCTGTAGTTATTAATGTTGTTGTTTTTGTTATTTGTATTTTTTAAATGAAGGCGGTTCGAGACGCTTTAGGGAAGCTGGAGGATGGCCGCAGTCGTGAGGATGCAGAAGCTGTGTGCGGACCTGAGGTTCTGCAACAGATATTCAAGTGGAAGGTGGTTGCCTATCCTAGAATCTTTCAGTTCTATGAGGTTCTATTTTTTTTGGTTATCCCAAGCTAGTAATGAAGAAAGTTCCATTTTTTTTGAAATTCTGTTCAGCGCTGCACCTAACATATCCTGTTTAGACTTGCATAGTTGTGATTTCTAGTACTAAGGTTGTGCAGTATCAAAGATGTACATGGCACTTGTGCCTAATATGTTCATTTTACTTTTTTAATTAGATAAAAACAGACATATTTTGATGTTGGGGCATTTTGTGGATTTAAACCAGTGTTGATAGGTATGACTGAATCTTTTGTATATTTTTGGGCTGTGTATAAGCTTTTTATTCAAATCAAATTATTGTTACTTCTCTTCAGGGGTGGGGTTTGTTGCCCAAAGGTTTTACTAGCTAGAGGCAAGTCCAAGGGCTCTTCTTTAAAAGGTTCCCTACGTTATTCTAAAAAATATATATATATATATATATATATATATTTAAGATATAAAATTATTTTTTCTTTTTCATTTTGAGATTTCAACTCTTTTTTTCTTTTTCTTTTTTTAATGTTTTTACATTTTGATTGGTAGATTATGTATGCAGTCAAACCCACGACCTCACCCTCAACCTAGCTCTACAAGGGGAGGAGGTCCTTGTGAGCTAGAGTCACTGGCTGATTTTTATTTTTGAATGTTATGGGTTTATATCGAGTCTGCCTACAGACAACTATTTTGACATGCTAATCCAAATTATGCTCGAGTGTCAACTTGTGGTTGGATATCACATGGGAACACCATTGGTTCTTGTGAAAAAGTGGATTGGTGCACCAAATCACAAGTTGACACTTAAGCATGTTGTGGATTTGTGTCTGGAAATAATTGTGTCTTTACAGTTTCCCGGTGTATATCGTATCACTTTGGAAGCTGCAGATTAGTCTCATGCAAATATTCTAGGGGTGATAGTGGTGTATGTTGGTGATACTTCAAATGTTACTGCATAGTGCAAACTTTTATTTATTTATTATATATATATATATATATTAGTAGGACATATGTTACTGAAAATTTGAAAGAGGCATATCCTTTATTTCATGAATTTCAAAAAAAGGAGGTTGATTATCCTTTTCTTGCATTGTTGACTTTGGCGCCTTTGATATAGATTATAGAAAGTATCACTTTGCCTCTTGTCTGCACCATAAATTTATTTTTCCAAACAAACAAAATAGATGAGTTAAAAGCATGTCCATTGGGTTTGAGACCAAACTTTTTGGACTCTTTTTTGTTCATTTTTATGCTGGGATTGGTTATTGTAGGAAACACTATGAAATCTGTGGCCTCTGATGTTGTGTAGGTGGCTTTTTTTCAATAATTTGTGTACAGTTGTCACTATTGAAGATTTGATAGTTAAATTGATTTTTTTTTTTTTGGATAAATATTATTTTATTAAATGGAGATTACTACATGTACAAATGACACAATTAAAGAATTACAAAAAATGTTGTGTACAAAAGTATAGAGACGCTAAAAACAGTGGAATGGAGTTTGCTATGTGTAAAAGCCTCTGAACAAGATCAATCAAATAAAAACCTGCAAAGGTGGCTAGAAGCTGATCTCTCAAAGAAATCAAGTCACTTTGCTCACTTGTTCCCTTAGTTTATGGAACTTTTATGCATTCTCAAGAAAGAGAAATAGTTTCAGAGTTCTGCTAAAATTCTTATATGATTTTCTTTTTCTTTTTCTTTTTCTTTTTCTTTTTCTTTTTCTTTTTCTTTTTCTTTTTGTGTGGCAAAGTTGGTTCGATAGGTTAAGATTTTATGTTTCTGGCCCCACTTTCATTTGCTTCTGGCATATGCTCTGCAGGCTTGCCTTGCCCACATGCTCATTATTTATTTTGGCAGGAAGGTCTATGTAACATTTCTGATATTTGTTGGATTAATTGTATTGTCATTGATATTAGAAGTGAGGTTTTCTCTTATTCTTATTGGATTCATTGATTTGTATTCTACAGAGCAAGCTTAGAGTATATCTTTCCCCTTTTCTTCATGGTAATCGCTACACATCCTTTGGTCGCCATTTTACAAAAGTGGAGAAACTTGAAGGGGTATAATATCTTTTTCTTTTTTTCTTTTTTTCCTTAAGGCTATTCTAATATTGTATCATTCTTTAATATTTTATTCCATTCTTGTATGTTATGTAATTATTTTTGGGTATTGATACATACTACACGGTTGGTTAGATCTAATACTGTCTATTGCGCAGTCATTTGATGGCTTAAAAAATGGGGAAGAAAAGAATAATGAGCTAAATGTCTTTTGACTCTTGCAATTTTGGTTTGAGCTGGGTTAGAGGGGGGTTTGGGAAAGCAAAAAAAATGGAGGATAATCTGTTTGAGACAGTGGGGTGCATATGTGTAACTGTGTACATAATTGTGTGCAACTGGACACAGTTATGAAGTTCACGTCAAAGTTAATGTCACATCACTTCGTCACTTCATGTCACATGTCTTCCTTGATTTTAAATTAATGTCATGAGATATACTTTTGCCATTAATCATAGCATGTTTGTTTTACCTCTGCTGTATATATGTTGCCCTTGTAGATTTACTTCCATCAAGCCTTGGAATAGCTAAAAGCATGATTTTGAATTTGCAGATTGTTGATAAGCTTCATTGGTATGCACAAAATGGCGACATGGTAAGAATCTTTGTCCTTTGTTTATTCCAACTTCTATAGATTCTTCATGACATATGTTTATATGTTATTTTTCATGATGGTTTAAATAGTCCTGATTATAGTGATGTAATTCTCAATTATAAAAAAATATCATCATAATCTACCACTTCCATCCTATGGGTCAACTTAGCTAAAGAATATGCTACTTTGTAGGTTTTCATGAGAACATACTTAAAAGTATGTATTGTTATGAAGATGTTAAGTCTAACAATTCTTTTACATAAAGCTTCACCTATGTATATGTGTTCTCTTGAAATATGTGATCAATCAAGTGATGACAGGTGTAGCCCTTTGGCTTTTGGTGTTGTGAACGTGGGTCTTACTGACCAAATCATGTTAATTTCTTATGTGATCAATTATGCACTTCAATCGGACCTTGCTTGAATATCTTCACTGACATAATTTTCCTCTTGTTGGTGACTTTTAATATAATCACCTTGTCAATCATCTTTTATTTTTGGTTTTGAGAATTACATCACTATAATCTGGAATTTTTCCATCATGAAAAATAAAAAATAAACATTATTTATATTCCAATTTCTTCATGCATATTGGTAATTTTACCTATGCTTTTTTTTTTTTTTGATAAGTAACGAAAAAAATATATTAGAGAAGAACACAGCCCCGTACATAGGAAATGTACTAAAGAGGCAAAAACATCAAGAAACCAAATTACAATGATCAAGCAAAACAGGAAGGGAAAGACAAGAAAAAGATGGTAAAACTAAACACCATTCCAGAAGAGTAAAAAAGAAAAAAGACTTAAACTCAAGAATGGACCGATCGCGACCCTCAAAGCTTCTAGAATTCCGTTCCCGCCAGATACACCACATCAAACAGTGCGGCACCATCCTCAAAATCACTATATTGTGATGACGCCTGAAATTGCAAGCCCAACAATCCAATAGATCCACTACCCTTTGCGGCACCTATGCAATTCACACTCCTAGTACTTTGCATCATTTTAAAGGATTTTGTCACATCAAGTCGTGATTTGAGCTTAGGAATCAGCCTTCAAAAAAGTTGGGGTTAGGTTGCCTACTAATCACCTCCTTAAACCTATAAAAATGGAAGGTTTGTCCATCGGGTACAACCAGGTACAACCTTTAATATTGTGGTGACATCTTCATAGGGGGGTTTCATGAGGATTTCTTATAAGGGAGAGTTGTCATTTATTTTTATGTGCAATTGAATCACTAAAATTGGTTCATACCAAGTTTCTCCCTTATTGGCTAATTGTATTATTAAATATTATTACACAACTTGAGGGGAGTGTTGGAAAGTATTACACTTCCCACCAATTTAAAATGAAATCCAGGGATTGGAGCAATCAATTCTATTGATATACATATAATGAACTGATAGTTGACCTATTTTCTGATTCTGTAAATTCCATTCTAAATATGGATTCCCCTGTAATGTGTAATCAACCAAGTGAATGAAAGATATAGCCCTTTGGCTTTTGGTTTTGTGGACAGAGGTCTTATTGACCAAACCACGTTAATCTCTTTTGTACTTCCTTTCTCATGTTTTCTTTATCCCATAATAAGTCAATTTTTGAAAATTTTGATTAAGCATTCTCCAATTAAAAACTAGGATTTCCCACAAAAAAATTCTTTGTCTGGAAAAGTTTATGCAGATACTGTTTGGAATTTTGGGCAACATATACTGCCGATGGTGTGGTAATTTGCAATGTAATGGGCTGGCAGGAAGATTAAAAAAATTGTTAAGTGATTGCATACGTTTGGGTAGAATTTTGCCATGTAATCATATGATGTTTGAAATAGTTGATTATTGAGAATTTTTGTAATTAATAATTAATGGAATGAAAAACAACAAAATAATAAAAAGAAAGGAATTTGGAGAGCTCAAAATTGTTTAGATAATTTAGCTGATGAACCTTGTTCAGGAAAGTCTTCAGTCTAATCAATAATTTTATCCAATTATGGTTTTTTGTTTAATAGTAAAATTTCATTTAAAAAGCTGAAAAGGCTCCACCCATGGACACAGGAAGTGTGCAACAGATGAACCAAAATTAAAAGTTAAAATTACATCATCAATCAAGCAAATCAGGCAAAGCAGCACAAGAAAACACCCCCAAAGCACTTATCCACTCAAACAAAGTCATGAGGAATAAAAGCTACAAGTAATGAATTGATCTTTCATAGCCCTCAAAAGTCCTAGAATTCCTCTCCTGCCATAGACCCCACATGACGCAATGAGGGATAATATGGTTATTTTATTGATGCATTTATCTTGGGTAAACCGAGTGAAAATGTTGGTTGGTGGGGTTAAATTCGGAGGCACATTAATCAATCACATTTTGAGACTAAGGAGTAAGGAGACTGGTAAAACAATTAAGGTCAATTTTTATTTGTGCTAATTGTTTCTTCTTTACAGTTCTGTACAGTTGTATTGTTTTGCAACCCTTAGTCCATATCTGTAATGTGTTTTGGTTTCTTGGTAGTACCATGTTAGTAACATCATTTATTTCAGACAGTAGAACTTGTATCTGTGCTCTATATATGGGATAATAGATTAATAGTTAGAGATTTACTAGCAGAGTTTCATTGAGATGAATTGTCTGGTATCGTTGCTAACAATTATTATTGTAATTTTTATTGTCATTGTCCTGATTACGAATTGCTCCCTTGTACAGATAGTGGACTTCTGTTGTGGTGCCAATGATTTTAGTGTCCTGATGAACAAAAAGCTGGAAGAGAAAGGCAAGAAGTGTTCATACAAAAACTTTGATATTTTTCAAGCAAAGGTATCTATACCTTTCTAAGTTCTCATACTACCGGTCTTCTGAACTAGATACATTTTTTTCTATGACTTGTAAGCATGGCTGTGCTAGAGATAAACCCAAGTCAACAAAGACTTACTTTTTAAAGGGGTCCAGAAACATGGCAACGGGGGATGTTGTGTTTTTAGATGTTAATGCCCTCTTATTATTATTAGGCAAAATTATTTCAAATGGAAAGTGGCTTCCAGCTATGCTTGCTAAAGAATATGGCCTTTAGATAGATATCCTAAGCCCCATAATGTTTTAAGCTCAATTACTTTTCTGAATGTGTCTATATTTAGAATTCTGATTTTTTTTTTTTTTTTTATGAATGAGACGACTGAATAATTTAAAGGGAGACTTTCTAGGCTCTCAAATATTTGGTGCTTCATATGTACTACTGAAAAATGATGTTTGGTATGATGAATGAATAACATACAAAGTTTTTATTTAATTTTCAATTGGTTTGAGATCGTATCGGGTTTGAAAATTAATTTGGAAGAATCTAAGTTAGTCCCTGTGGGAGTGGTTCCAAATTTTGAGCTATTAGTAGATGCTTTGGGTTGCAAGCAGGGTTTTCTTCCTACAAAATATTTAGGTCTTCCATTGGGTGCAAAATCAAATGAGAAGACAATCTAGAATCCCATCATTGAGAAGGTGGAAATGAGTTTAGCGGGATGGAAATGGTTGTATCTTTCCAAAGGGGCATAGTTACCTTGTTAAAAAGTACCCTATCCAATTTACCTACTTATCTTCTTTCTTTTTCCCCAATTTGGGTGGATGTAATGAGTCATATTGAACAACTTCAAAGGAATTTTCTTTGGAGTGGTTTGGGAGATGACTCAAAACTTCATTTGTTGAATTGGTCCAAGTTAAGTTCTCCTATTCAGTTTGAGGGTCTAGCAATTTTTTTTTTGTTTTGATAAATAACGGAATTGTATTAATCAAAAGTCCAGGTACACCGGGGGTTTACATGGATAACAATACATCAAACACATAAATTACAAAGATCAAGCATTTCTAAAATATTAGACCAAGGAAAAAGATTAAAGGAAGAACTCCACTCCAACAAGCAAGGTGTGAAGAAGAAGAGATTTAAATTCTGAAATAGACCGTTCCCTTCGAAACATCTTGAGTTCCGTTCTCACCAAATACACCATAGGACACAATGTGGGACAGCCCTCCATAAATCGATGTTTCAATGCCCACCGAAGGAACCTTGCCAACTCGAAAATAAATCAAATGGTGGCATAACCCATAGAAGACCAAATAAAGTCCACACCATGGACCATAATTCATAAGCAATAGGACAATGAATAAGAAGATGATTCACCAATTCCCCACTCTTTTTACACTTATAGCACCAATCTACAACTGCAACACCCTTGTACCATAAATTCTCAATAGTCAAAATCTTACCTAATGCGGCAGTCCAAGAAAAGAAAGCAACCCTAGGAGGGACCTTTGAACACCACACAGGTTTCCAAGGGAAAGAAATGTCAGGAGTAGAGGAAAGGGAGAGATAGTACTCACTCACTTTAAAATTCTTATTCCCTGCCGGTTTCCAACATAATTTGTCTTGACCTTCACCATTAAGGGGCATAGCATTGATAAGATCTAGAAAATTGTAAAAATTTTCCGTTTCCCAATCTTGGGGAGCTCTAGAAAAAAGATCCCAATGAAGCCTCTGGTTAGGAAAGTGCATAACATCTGCAATAAAAGACTCCTTATTACAACTAATGTTATAGAGTTCTGGAAAAGCCTCCCGAAGAGTACAGCTCCCACACCACACATGATGCCAAAATTTTTATTCTATCACCAACACCAACCTTGAAGTGAATGGATTTCAAAAAGGCTGGCCAGCCTTGTCTTATGGTTCTCCAAAGACTAGCACCATAAGGATTAGAGACTTCTTTTGTACACCAACCTCCCCAATCATTCCCATATTTAGTGTCAATAACCCACCTCTAGAGATGGGTTGTCTCTCTTCCATATCTCCACAACCATATCCCCAACAAAGCTTGATTGAATGTTCTCAAATTTCTAATGCCTAAACCACTAGATTGCAAGGGAGAACAAACCTAGGCCCATTTTACTAGATGGAACTCTGAATACGAATAGCAATATCCATTGGAATAGGGAAGAGAGATATGAAATAAGTTGGCAAACTTGAGAGAATGCTTTTGATTAAGGTAATTTTACCACCTTTTGATGAATATAATCGCTTCCAACTTGTTAATCTTCGCCCCATTCTTTCTAGAATAGAGTTCCAAATCGCTCTATCCTTGAATTTAGCACCCAAAGGCAATCCCAAGTAAGTCATTGGCAAAGATGACTGTCTACAACCCAGCAATGCTACAAGCTCCCCCATATTAGACACCTCTCCAACTGGGACTAATTCTAACTTAGCCAGGTTAATGTGCAACCCTGGCACCGCCTCAAAAGAGGATAAAATCTCCCGCAAATATTCAATCTGACTTGTTGAAGCATCATAGAAATTTAAAGTATCATCTGCAAAGAGTAGATGGGTCCATGAGGGGGGTATTGACCTAGTACCAACAGTGAAACCCTAGATGTGTAGAGCCAGAACCACACCATCCAACAAGCGACTTATGCCTCCATAACAATAGCAAAAAAGAGGGGCGAGAGAGGATATCCTTGGCACAGCCCCTTAGAGCTCCCAAAGAAATCCTTAGGGGAGCCATTTATCAGAATTGAAAATCTCACTATGGAGATACAAAACAAAATCCACTTTCTCCATTTCTCAGTAATCCACAGCGCTGCAACATGTACATAAGAAAATTTCAACTAACATGATCAAAAGCTTTCTCCACATCTAACTTACATAAAACCCTAGGTATCCCTGCCTTGAGCCTACTATCCAAACACTCATTAGCAAGTAAGGTAGAATCTAGGATTTGTCTATCCAGAACAAAGCAAGCATTTTGAGACTCAGAGATAATCCTAGTAATCACCGTTCTTAGCCTTTTAGCCAACATCTTGGAAATGACTTAATAAATACTGCCCACTAGACTAATGGGTCTAAAGTCTTTCAATTAGAAATTTGAGATGCTTTAATGAAGCGTTGTTGGGAAAATGGTTGTGGAGATTTGGGTTTGAGATAGATGCGCTATGGAGAAGGATGATAAGGGTTAAATATGGAAGTGAGGAGGCAACTTGGTGCACCAACTCTATTCTAGGCCCTCATGGGGTGAGTTTATGGAAGACTATTAGTAGTGGCTGGTCTACTTTTTCTCACTATATTAAGTTTGAGATTGGAGATGGAACTAGAGTGAAATTTTGGCATGATATCCGGTGTGGGGATAATCCTTTTAGTCTGTGTTTTCCAGAGTCGTTCAAAATTTGTAGTGCTAAGGAGACTTATGTGGCTAATCTCATGAAGTTCCCCAATGGGGTTCATATGGAGTTCTCGTGTGCTATTCAGGATTAGGAATTGGAATTTTTGTCTAATTTTATGGATGTTATGTACGGAGTCTCCTGGTGAGGATAAGATATGCCAGATATTTCGTAAGAGAAGGGGCTTTGAGGTGAGTAGCTATTATCGGACGTTATTGGGTGTATGCAACTAGTCTTTCCCTTGGAGTTGTGTTTGGAAGCCAAAGGTTCCTTCCAAAGTTGCATTCTTTGTTTGGACTACAGCTTTGGGGACTATTTTGACTATTGATAATTTACATTTGAGGAAAGTGTGGATTCTAGATTGGTGTTATATGTGCAAAAAGAATGAAAAATTGATAGATCGTCTTTTGTTACATTGTCCTATTATTTTAGAGTTGTGCTCTATGGAGTTCACCTTTGGTATCTACTGGGTAATGCCAAAGACTTTGGTTGAGCTCCTTGCATGTCGGCAAGGTAAACTTGGTCTGCATCGTAATGGAGTTATTTGGATGGCTGTCCCTCATTGTTTGATGTGGTGCATTTGGTTGGAGAGAAATAACTGGAGTTTTGAAGATTCTGAAAGGACATTGGCATATTTAAAACTATTCTTCTTTAAAACACTACTGGATTGGATGTCTATCATAGGAAGTCTTTCTATTTTTTTGGTTTATGATCTGATGGATGCTTCTAATTTGAGTTTTTGATTATTTTGGTCCCCAGCTATATACTTCTTATATACTTGGGTGACTCCTTTTTATGAAATGAATAATATTTACATTACTTATCAAAAAATTTCAATTGGAAATAATATAGTCTAATACCTAATTATATCGGTTACCATCCTGAGAATGAACGTTAATAAATATAAGAACCGTTGGGAATTTACTTTCAGTTCTTCATTTTGATCATTTCATAGTTTTTCTCTTTTTGGTATTGCTATATTATGTCATTTTGTTGGGTGCTAGACTCTCACTCTCTTCCCAAGTGTGTGTGTGTGTGTCTGTGTCCATGTGCTTATATTGTTATTGGGTTGTGTTTTAAACCTTTGCCAGAATGACTTTAATTTTGAGAAGAGGGATTGGTTTACTGTCAAACCAAATGAGCTACCCACAGGATCGAAATTGGTAAGAAATGATATCTTGTTTCCATTTAAAAACGTAAATGAATTTTGCAGGAAAATGATTCACTATTTGTTTCTTTCTACTTGAGCAGATCATGGGGCTAAATCCTCCTTTTGGAGTCAAAGCAGCTTTGGCAAACAAGTTCATTGATAAAGCTCTTGAGTTTAACCCCAAACTCATTATTCTCATTGTTCCATCAGACACATACAGGTACTACTTTGCAGTCCGTCTCTCTCTCTCTCTCTCTCACACACACACACACACATGTACCTCTACAGTTCTTGCTTTTAGCCAGGATAGTTGAAAGGAAGTTACATTATGAATTGATTTTTCACATTTGTTGCTTTTCACCAGGTTAGATAAAAAGAAAAAATCTTATGATCTTATTTGGGAGGATGGAAAATCTTTATCAGGAAAGGTAAAGTAATGTTCTTTTTGGTTTCTCTGTGGTGGCCAATCTAAATTATTCTTTCTAGAATGGCATGGTTAATGCTGGCTTTTCTTTGTATTTCCCTTTTTAGTCATTTTATCTGCCTGGATCGGTTGATGAGAATGACAGACAAATGGATCAGTGGAATTTACATGCACCTCCACTGTCCCTTTGGAGTCGTCGTGATTGGACTGATAAACACAAAGCCATAGCTGAAGAACATGGTCACCTCCTCAAGCAACAAGAAGAATCAGACATGGAAAAGAATCATCCTGAGAATATAATCCATGATCATCCAGTGGACAATCAAAATCATTATGGTAATGCTTCCATGCAGACTGATGATCCCACAAAAAGAGATAGACTGGAAATATTCAGAGGTGGGTCGATTGTCATGCAAGGTAATAAAGAAAGCCCCACTTGCATCAGTGGTGATAGAGTAAACCTTGAGAGTGAGGGCCGTGGGAAGAACCAGCCCAGTGAGACATCTGTAAGAAAGAGGAAACGTGATAAAGAACATGGAAAAGGAATGGGTGAGAAATCACCGGAGAACAAATTGGATGGTGGCAGGACTCGCCGTTCTCCATCCAATGCAGTTGATGGAAGACCTTCACTGGAACATCTGCATTCCAAATCCCCTGAGATGCCCTCACATGCTGAGCTTGGTGAGAAGGGCCAGGAACGCAGCAGGCCTCGCCGTTCTCCACCCAATGTGGTTGATGGCAGATCCTCACTGGAACGTCTACATTCCAAGTCTCTTGAGATGCCTTCACATGTTGAGCTTGGTGAGAATGTTCAGCATTTTGAGCCCAGCATTTCTGGTTCTCATAAGCAGTTTGCAGCAGCTTATGGTGGGAGCCCGGCTAACAAACCCAATGAGATGGGCTGCACATATAATCGGAATGGTGATGACCCTTACTTAACTGGGACTATCCATAGAATGTCAACTGGTGTTAGTCCTGGTTCTGATTATAGGGCTAGAAGCGTGGAGGAACAGCTTCCGGGGTACACAAGGGACAGCTCAGATGGTCTTGGTTACAGATATAATATTACTCAGGTGGAAGAGAACTTCCAGAGGGACAGAGAAATAAGGACACGGCTTCGCTATTATGGACAGCTTGAGCCTGATCTGCCAAGATATAATTTTCTAGCAGGTCATGATTCTGGATATGGCCACATTGGATCAGTGTCATCTACTTATGTTCATCCAGCTCCACCAGCTGATTTGTCTTACAGGATGAATACATCAGCAATGCAGCGATATGCACCCCGATTGGACGAGTTGAACCACACAAGGATGAATACTTTAGGATCTGAGCCGCATCTGATGAATAGAAACAGCTTTTATGATCCTCGAGCACCCCCACCTGGGTATCAAGGCAGCCCGATGGGTTTTGCTCCTGGTCCTCACAGTTCCTATTCACACCAGAATTCAGCAGGTTGGCTGAATGAGTAGTTATGTCACCACATACCTTTTAGGCTTTATCCCTAGCTGTTGACTGGCTAGGCTCTTAGGCTCTTATAGTTGAAGTTGTTTTGTACATCACTTTACAAGTTCAAAGTTGCTTCTAGTCCTTCAAGTGGAAGCTTCTGCTCTTTTTGATGTAATTTGTTCATTAGATAGTTTTTTTTTCTTAATACATCATTGTATTTTTTTTTTCTCCTTGCTGTTTAATTGATCTCCATGGGAATGATGAAGTATACAAAATTACGACGCAAAGTAGTAAGCTCATTATGAACCATCAACGCGGTTTGTCAAACATACCTTATGAGCTGATTTAAAATTGTAGTTCTGCAAAGAAACAGTAAAGCTTGCGGTTGCCCTCAAATCTAGAAACTTTACACCGCTCACTGATTTAGCGCAATGTCTGTATGGTCTACATATTTAAAAATTCTGGGTACCCACTAAAGCAAACCCAAGCACTGTATATTTTTTTATTTAGAAAATAAGTTAAACTGAGGCTTAAATTAATTGTAGGACTGCAATCTGAGTCATTACCTGACTGGTCCGTCATGCTAAAACTACTAAATTTCTAATGCTGTAGCCCTAAAGTGATCCCATATTAAATGTCATTTTTAAATTAAGTAGATCCAGAGCCAAAGACCTGCAGCCGCCACCTCAAATCAAGAACTTCATCAAGGTATAGATCATGGTCATCGCTACTCGGTCGCTGCTAGAAAGAGAGGCAAAAAAGAAATGGATTCTGAAATCAAGAACCTCATAAAGGTATGGTTCACAGTCGTCGCATCTCTTTGTTATTGTTACTACATAGTTGCAAGGATCCCAAGAGGAATGATAAGGCTCCTCTTCCTCCTCCCTATCCTTTACCTCTTCACCATGCTCCCTTGTAACATCAACTCTATCAATCTTGGTGGCCCCACTGCATTCTTCCTCGGTTGGCTTGGCAACTTCAAGCTCCTTCTCTTTGCCTTTGACCAAGGCCCTTTATCACCACCCCCACAAAAACTTCTTCATTTCATATCCATAGCTTGCCTTCCCATTAAACTCAAACAAGACCCACCTCTCAACACCAAAAACAATAAAAACCCATCTCACAAAAACACCCCTAAATCCCAAAATCCTACAAAAGT
This sequence comes from Castanea sativa, assembly GCF_040712315.1. Classification (NCBI taxonomy): domain Eukaryota; kingdom Viridiplantae; phylum Streptophyta; class Magnoliopsida; order Fagales; family Fagaceae; genus Castanea; species Castanea sativa. The sequence goes on from NC_134018.1 coordinate 7,478,369, forward strand.
GCCTAGATCTATCTTGTTGGTTATGAAAGCCTTGTTTCTTGCCATGATAATACGTGCCTATGACAATAGACCAAATTTACATCCATATGTTATTTGAACTCTCTACTGTTTCCACATCTACCTTGCTGTAGAAATTGTCCTAGCCTTGGCTACTGCCCCAGTTCAAGCCATTTTTGGGTTTGAGATCGAGCCACAATTCAATGAGCCCTAACTTGCCACCTCACAACAAGACTTCTGGGGCTATAGGTGGAACCTTATTGTTACTAATATTTTACGACCTACCGTTTACATTCCTGTCTGTCGTTTTTTTGCTCATTTAATTGGGCCACGTTGGGCTAGTCTACCAGCCATTATTTCAGCATTTTTAGTGTCAGGCCTATCTCATGAAGTAATATATTTTTACTTCACACGTGTGCATCCCACGTGGGAGGTAACATGGTTCTTTGTCTTACATGACATATGCACGGTTATTGAGGTTGTTGTGAAGAAGGCGGTGACCGACAAGTGGCAGTTGCACCGGGCAATTTCAAGGCCATTGACGGTCGGGTTCGTAGCAGTGACTAGTGGTTGGCAGTTCTTTCCACAATTAATAAAGAATGGTGTGGATATAAAGGTCATTGAGGAGTACTCCATTTTGATTGATTTTGTCAAAGTCAACCTATCATTGCAATTGCCCTTGGACAAAAGTTAGTATCCCATTTTTCAAAGGTGCATACCACACTTGTATGTTGTATCTTCATTTGTCCGCAGTCCCTACAATTACAAAGTCACATCTATTTGTTCGTGTAGTCAATAGCTTAGAAATATATTCTTCACAATGGATGAAACTTTGTACAATGAAACAAAATAAAGAAAAAAAATTCTTTTAAAAATGCTCTTGAATGGTTCACACTTGTGTTTATAACTTCATTACTTGATCTTATATATATTTTATGATGCTCTTTTGCTTTATTATTATTATTATTATTATTTATTTTTTTTGCTTGGTTCATTGCTTTATTATTATTTTATGATGTTCTGTAATGGGCTTCTAATGCACTTGATGATGGTATGGTTGAGTGGTCAGATGTCAGAGTAATTAAAAAAAATAAGAGTGGTCACAATGTGTTAGACAATTATATTTTGCTTAACCTTTTATTTAATTTAATTGTTTGACGAGTAATCGTTAGTACTTCTATGCATGGCCTTCCTATCACATTTATGGGGAATTAAACTATGAATTTAATTAGTGGAATCTATTATAAATATAAATGTGAGAAAAATAAACACCATATCACTATACTCATAAAGCACCAAATTATTATTTGTGTGTAACTATTATGTTTTGAGTGCAAAAAAATTGAGCTGAAATTAGCAATTTTCTTATAGATGGAGGGTTTGGTATTGTATGTTACAACTCTGGAATAAAATTCAGCATCCATGTGTTGTCAGGCTTTATAAAACTTCTTTCATTACTTTAAATAATAATAGGTTGCAACATTTTTGCTTCTTTTACTATGATTTTGCATCCCGGCTATGCTTCTTGATCAATTTGTGATAAGTGCACCAGGTTCTTGAATATGCTTTTGCCTAGTTTCACAGCTCTAATTTGTTCGAGTGCCAATTTATCTTTTAAGTTTCACACTTCTAAGTCCCAAGCCCCCTTGATTTTGTACAATTAGAATATTATTTAATGGATAAAAGTAAAACCTAGGTACAAATAGTTAGGCATTGTATATTAGGTTCTCTAATTAGATTTAACTTGTATTGACCAATTCAATTATTCGATTATAAATTTAAAAGTCATAAGAAAAGATAATATTGTTCTTGTTGCATTCATAAAAATATGTCAATGAATTCCTTTTCTTTTTTTGAGTAAAAAAAAAAAAAGTAATGGCTAAATTTATTTAATGGTTGCTTTTCATTGGTGGCTGAAGCTTCAGCTATAAGATTGGGAATGCAAGTTGCTAGCAAAAAGAATTGGAGTAGAGTTGTATTAAAGAGCGACTCTAGAAGGAATGCATCCTCCATTTATCTCATCCAATGGAGACATCAGCATGGCCTATTGAAAGGTTTATGCAAGACATATGTTCTTTATCAATTTCTTCCTCTTTTTGTTTTCTTTGGATCAGAAGAGGGGCTAATGTTACCCCTCATGCTCTTGCCAAATGGGCGCTCTCTTGTAATTTTGCAAGCGCTGTTTCTTTTGCTATTTGCCCCCATTCTGTCTTCAATGTTTTGAAAGGGGACTGTGTTGTGTAGCTTTTATGTTGTTTCAATAAATCTTTCTTTGAAGAAAAAAAATCATTTAATAACTTTTTATACATTTCAAAAAAAGTAAAAACTATGTGCAAATATTAAGAAAAGCATACAAATTACAACAACAACAACAACAACAACAACAACAACAACAACAAAAAAAAAAGGTTCTTACTAACAAATATACTATTAATAAATAATTTACACAAAACAACTTAAAGAACCTGGGTTGCTTGCCCAAATACAGGGCAATAAGCAAACATTAGCAATTATTACATCACAATTTTGTACAAAACTATAATGAAACACAAATTCCAACTAACCAGGCAACACTAATTTGATACAACTTATCTAGAATTAGCACTGATAGGGAACATTTTCACCAAAGCAAAGTAAGTCTAACACATGAGGGTCGCCCTGTCTCCTAGGGATCGTCACGTATAAGAGGATTGTCAAGTACCCATGTCTAGTACCCTGCTATGCAATCCATCCCACACTTATTCATCCTAAACACCATAGAGACAGATGAATGTGTCCTGATGGACAATCCTTCACACTTAGTCCTCCAAGCCATTTGTGTATCCTCCACTTCATTATCTTTATATGAAAAGAACTTGCACACCACGCCTAATGATCCTTTTTATATATTTGTATCCTCCAAGTATAGGAAGTCGGACCCAAAGAACTTAGGTAACTAACTCCACTATGCTCTCTATAAGGGAAAAGCCTAAATTCACGGGAAATTGGTCAACCTTATACCACTATATAAGTATCAAGCCTATGTGTAATTTCCTAATTCTTATACTTTTGGAGTTATTAGGAATCATTAAGTTACTAACTTAGCCTTTGGATGGTCTTTGATCTGCACCACGCATTCTTCAAGTACCCTAGCAACTACGCGTTTAGACGATTGACTCACTAACAATTCATTACATCATTAAGCACATTTTAAACCCTAGCAATTGCACCAGCAACAGAGACTCAACTTGTAAACCAATCCTGCTTAACTTGGAGATACTAACTAACCTAGCAACTTTGATTGAGCTTAATTTTAGCCAACACAAAAAGCTACCTAAGCATCTTTGGCTGCATCAAGCTATTATGGGCCACAATGCTAGTTTTATTCACGACATTCGTAGTATTGGGCCTAATGGATAACATGCTAATCAAGAAGACTCTTTTTTTTTTTATTAATACTAAGTTTTAATACACACACGGGGAGAGGGAGAAAGTTGTTTTTAAAGAAACTTACAGTGGTGTATATCCAAAAGAGTCTAATCAAGAAGACTATTGAATACAAATCATCTGAACTATTTTTTGTGTTACACTTTATTTTTTACCAATCACAACTTATTATGTATTTGTTTAATTTTTCTTATAAAATAGCCAAAGTTTAAAATGAAAAAAAAAAAATCACATGACAAATTGTGATTTGTGGAATATAAAATATAACACAAAATATGATGCATAAAATTTGTATTCCTCAAAATAGCACAAAAAAGAAAAGATTCCTTCAAATGAAAAAAAAAAAAATTATTAATTTAATCAGAGCTTTATAGCTGGTTACCACAAAACTACTCTGTCCTCCACTATCGATTTAAGAAATACTAATAATAATAATAATAATAAAAGTACTAGCAAGTGGGGGAATCAATGACTTGTGTTGTGCCACGCTAAATACTAAAAAAGTAACGGATAAAGGCGCTTGAGAGTTGAGAGTAGCCCAGAAAGAAAATTTCAACTGGGTTTCGAGCATTCCAATCACTACTACTGCCACTGTAAGTTGTCATTTTTCACACATATTATTCATCCCTTTTATTTCTTTCCTTTAATTTTTTCCTTGAAATGGAAAAATCCATATCAAATTGTTTTCTTCTTCCTTATTTTACTTTCCTTTTTTTTTTTCTTTTTTTTTTTTGCTATCTATATTATAATTCAAGATTTTTACTACTGTATTTCCAACGGTTTCCATGAGCACTCAAGGAACCTCATTGACATCATCTTCTTCCTCAACATCTCAGGGGAGTTTTAGAATTTTTTTTATTTATTTTTAGAACTTGTATTTGTTGTTTGGCGATGGATGGGCGTTTGGCTTTTTAGTTTTTAGGAATAATGAAGAACTTGAGAGAGCGGAATCTATTTTTCTCTAGAGCTCATAAAAGAGAAGGGGAGATTACACTTTACCCCTAAACTATACCCTTTTTACACTTATTTTTAAACTATTACTCGAATAACACTTGTTAGGCTTTGTGGAGCTAGTTGTGTTTTATCTGAATTATGATCCAACCCAATATAAAAAGTGCTACGGTCTTTAATGGGATTTTTTCTGAGGCTTAGTCCATGGAGCTGAAGCTTAGTCAAATCTTTGGCCCGTTTTTAGCCCATTGGTGAATCTTGTGCGTAGGGATAGAAACTGTGGTTTGGTGATTAGGGTTGTGGTGTGTTGTTTTGAGATAGAAAAATGTACTGCCGCATCTTGTATTTTTCCTTGCGAATGGTGAAATCCCTGCAATTCCGTGGATGTTGGCAAATTTGCCGCATATTTTTTTATTATCTATTTTGCATCTCATAGATCACGGAATTTCATGATATTCCCTGCAACACTTGCCCCTAAACTATTACCCGTGCAACACTTTGCACCCCATCCCAGGGTTCATAGTTCAAGGAAGTAAGTTTTCTTTCTCATAGTTTAGGGTCTAGGGGGTAATCCTAAAAGATGTCATAATTTATGTGGATAAAGTGTGCATTCTCATAGTTTATGGGCTAAGTGTAAAAATGGGTAAGTTTAGGGGGGTAAAATGTACATTCTCATAGTTTAGAAAGGTAGGTGTAAAAATGGTCATAGTTTAGGGGCTCAAGTGTAATATTCCCAAAGAAAAAAGAAAAATCAAGATTTGCTATCATCACCTTAAAAAAACAAAACAAACAAACAAACAAATAAACACTACATCTTCAACATGAATTTTTTTTTCTCTTCAATTTAAAAGTTATTAAAAATAGTTTAATATTTCTAGTATATTTCAACTGTTTCCATGAGCCATGAGCTGCCAGGGAGCCTCAATGGAAATATGAGGTGTTTCTTAGTTTAAGAGGCATGGACACCTATAGAGGTTTTACTAACCATCTATATGTTACTTTGCAACAATAGGGCATTTTGACCTTTAGGGATGATGAAGAACTTGAGAGAGAAATTCCTATTTCACCAGAGCTCTTGAAAGCAATAGAAGAATCGAGGTTTGTTATTGTTATTTTCTGAAGAAACTACGCTTCTTTGACATGGTGCTTAGATGAACTTGTCCATGTTGTTAGATGCAAGGAAGAGATAAAATCAACGATTTTTCCCATTTTTTATGATGTGAATCCATGTCATGTACGGAAACGTATGGGAACTTTTGGACAAGCCTTTGATGAACATGAAAAATGTTTTAAAGAGAACTTAAAGAAGGTGAAAATGTGGAGATCTGCTTTGAGAGAAGTGACCAATCTATCTGGTTGGCATTTACAAGATCAGTAAATTTCCATAACAAATATATTTCTTTTGATTGTTAAATAGCTAATGTTTTCTCAAAAATCATGATGTGTGTGTGTGTATATATACAGTTATTAGAATACAACATAATATGCACGGATTGAAATATTACAACATATATTAGTTAAGATTTTTTTTCGTATTATTAGAAATAGCTTGTGACCTCTCTTTTATGACATAGGAAACATTGTTGCAATAATTAAAAATGGAACTACTTGATTTAAGGACATAACTTTCTATGAATTATAAATCTATTAAGATTTTCTTTTATCTTCATTATTATTTTTTTTGGGGTAAATTATAATTTATGCTTTGTGGTTTTGCTATTTTACAATTTATTTCACAAAATTTTAATTTTGGTGGAAGTTACTTGCCATTGCGCCAAGTTTTGACCTCTTGACGGACTATATGTTATGATGACTATAAAAATTAATTTTATGATGAAGAATCAATTATTGAGTCACGTAATGCTTTAATCTTATGGACAAACATTCAAAAAATTTCTAGCTTATGACTAAGGGAGTTAATTTGGCACCATAGGTCATTTTAGTTTGGTCAAGGAAACGAAATATTTCCGTACTGGTATACCATTTCAAGATTACCACTATTTATATACTGACATTCTTATATATATGTTTGTATTTATTTATGTATGTATGTATGCATTTGTTTATATTTCTGTTTATCAACATATAATTTAAAATTCACATGTTTTATAAATCCTACTATTGGCCTAAGTACATTAACTCAATGTATTAGCTTAAATAATATATTTTTTTTATAATATTAATATTTTTATAATATTTTTTATTATGCTAGCCGAAATATCAATACCAGCCCAAAAATTTCCTGGTACTACTAGTATAAGCCAGTATTTTATTCTGTACATATCGATACTAATTTTACAGCCGGTATGATATATACCGCCAGTATGAGTACAATATTGACTTCCTTGTTTATAACACTTTTTAGAAGTCAATGTGATGCTTTAACAACCAAAAATTATCTTTTGTCAAAGTATAGATTGGATTAAGTTTTTACATTGGGCATGTAAGTCCTTTTTATAGGATTTAGTTTTGGCCCAATCATTGTTATGGGTTAAATAAAATCCTTAAAGTGCGTTTTAACAATTTTATTCACAAAGAAATTGTTTACATAATTTTAAAGAAGTAGAGCTTCTAATAGTTTATAATGATATTAGTGCCTAAATAGAAATTCAAAGAACACCTTCTCTTAAGGGGGAAAAAAAAAATCATAATTTGGGCCTTGACTGGAGAGGTAAAAACTTCCATATTTGCTGGCACTAAAACTTAATGTTTATTATTTGTACTCAAGCAACCTAAAAATTTGATGGATCTATTTCAACTAAGTAGAATGAAAAATATAGCTCTGAAATATATAACTAACGTAATATACAATTCTTATATGAGTAGTACTACTTCTATCCATGTTGCTTGAGCTAATGAATTCACATGTGTTTGAGCAAGAAGTATTCTTGCCTAATATTTTTCTTCCTCCCCTGTGGTTTTTTAATCGTGTTTAGACCATCATATAATTATTTTATATCTTGTTCTCTAGCATGAGTCAGAATTTATCCTAAACATTTTGAAAAATGATGATTTTATAATTGGTTACGATCTTCACATAAATATTTCCTATCTTCTTCGCAGGCAGCAGTCAGAATTTATCCAACACGTTGTGAAAGAGATGATGGATAAATTGAGTTCAAAATCCTCAAGCATTACCAAAAACTTTATAGGAATACAATCTACTGTGGCAAAATTGATCCCTTCATATTTAGGTTTTGAGAATAATGTTTACATGATTGGGATTTATGGTATGGGAGGATTGGGAAAGACAACTCTCGCTAGAGTTATTTATGATAAAGTTTTATAGTCATTTTGAAAATTCTAGCTTTATTGCTAATGTTAGGAAAATTTTAAAAAAACACGGGCTTCCTAAATTACAATAGCAGCTTCTTGCAAACATTTTGGAGGACATAAAAATAGATATAAGGAATGTTTATGAAGGAGTTGAAATGATTAAGAAAATGCTGTCATAAAAAAGTTCTACTTATTATAGATGATGTTAACCAATTGGACCAATTAGAAAAATTGGCTAGAGAGTTTGGATTGGGGAGTTGGATCATCATAACAACTAGAGATGAACATGTGTTGGTCCAACATGGAATACTTAAAAGATATAAGCCTAACATATCGAATAATGATGATGCTTCAAAACTTTTTTGTTTGAAAGCTTTCGAAATGGAGCAACCCAAAGAAGATTATATGCAGCTCTCCTGGAAAGTTGTAGAATATGCTAGTGGCCTTCCATTAGCTCTTGTTACTTTGGGTTCCTTTTTGGTTGGAAGAACAATAGATGAATGGCAAAGTGCATTGGACAGTTTCAAACGAAAGGAGAAATATTTTATATACTTCAAATAAGTTACGATGGACTATAAGAAATGTGGAAGAAAGTATTTTTAGATATTGCATGTTTCTTTAGAGAGAAGAAGAAACATATAGTAATACAGATGTTAGAGAATTGTGGTTTTGATGCAATAATTGGTATTAGTGTTCTTGTGGAAAAAACTTTCCTAACCATGGATGACAACGAAATTTTGGGGATGCATGATCTACTAAAAGAAATGGGTGAAAAAAGTTATTTCTAGAATCAGGTGGAAAGCTTGGAAAGCAGACTAGGTTATGGCTTTTTGAGGACTTGCTTCTTGTATTGGAGAAAGATATGGTAAGAACAATAACAGCTATAATTTTATTTCAGCAAATAAGATTTAGTAGGTATAGTGACATAACTGTGTTCAATAAATTAGTTCCTTTTATAAAATATATTCCAATAGGTAAGTGGTTACCTAAGTATATAGGTAGCAAAATAAAGAATAAAACATTCATTTACCATGCTAAGATATTGTCAATGACGATTTATTATATTTGAAAAAATAATATCTCTTCGTAATTGTTCATAAAATTGAATTCATCTTTCTTGACATAATCAACCAATCTTTCATTTCTTGGTTACTATCTAGAACAAAAGGCTATCTTAACATTTTTTAATATAAGTCTGTAGGCTTTATTTTCTTTTTCCATCACTGTAAAAGTAATGTTGTAATCTCCTATTTATTCCCCTCATAGTCTTGAATTTCCAAAAGGTAGAAGTGTACCTTTCTAGTTTTAATGTACGAGTTTTAAATAGATTAATAAGAACAAAAAAACTTTAAATAAGTTGTACTACAATCTATTGGTTACTAATAGGACCTAATATGTAGTAGATTTTACTATTAACATGTGATGTTGTACTACGATCTATTAGTTGCTAATGGGACTCTAAATATCCGTTTGGATTACTTTTTTGAAAATTTTAGAAGTTGTGTTTGGAAAGTGTTTTTTTTTTTAAATGAACTTAAGTGTTTGGTGAAATATGTTAATCGTATTGATGATATGAAAATTTTCAATATAAAAATGCAATTTTTGGGCGATTTCCAATAATTAAATTGTAATACGAGAGGAGGAATAAAAAAGTCAAATTATTTTTAGATGGACCATCATTAAGAGGACTTTATGCGAAAAACTCAAGGAGTAGATATTTTTATCTTCTTTGTGGCTTTAACAGTGTTTAACTTGAGTAGTTCTAGACTTCTAGTACTCTTATCATTTGCTTGTGTAAATCACTGAGCTTTTGCTTTTGAAATCATATGCAGCAGAAGAGATTCAGGCCACAACTACATACAGGAAAGAGGATTTCAACTTTGAAGAATTTCCTGAAGTTTTTTCAAGGATGTCTAAACTTAGATTGCTGATTATTGATGGGCAGCACATCCCAAATACTCTCAATCATGTTCCTAATGACCTAAGATATCTTCCGTGGAGCTTCTGTTCTTTAAATGTTCGCCATCCAGTTTCCAACCAAAGAAGCTTGTTCAACTTGACTTGCAGTGTAGCAAATTTGAATATCTTTGGGAAGAAGTAATGGTAAATTTTGTTCTTTTAACTGCCTTTCTATTATTTATTTTTTCTCTTTTCTTTCAGTATAGCTCAAAGTGTATTTGATCTTATTTGTTAAATTAATTTCTATCTTTAATGAAAGCTCTTTTTTTTTTCTCTTTTGGTAACAGCATTCGGTCAAGCTAAAGTTCATTGATCTTAGTTGTTCCAAAAACCTTATTAGGACACCTGACTTTTCAGGTGTGCCAAGACTTGAGGGACTAAAACTTTCTTGGTGTGACAGTTTGGTTGAGATCCACCCATCTATTGGACAACTCAGCAGGCTTAGGTACTTATATCTGCAAGGCTGCGAATCTCTTACTGATCTTCCCAGCATGTCTGCTGAAATGCAATCCCTTAAAATCTCAAATTTCTTCCAAGCAACATGGATGATTTGAAGTCTTTTTAAAAACTCATTCTTTGTGGATGCTCAAAACTAAAATGGTTGAAAAAGTTCCCATCAACTGTAAGATATATAAATGCTCGATTTTGTTTTTCCCTAAAACCATCTCCAGCATTGGTCAAACTGAGTAGCTCGTCAAAACCTCTCTCCCAGTCATGTCTGTATGATGAGAGCAACAGTGAACTGGCATTTACAATATTGTACCGTTACCTACAAGTAATCTCTCCTCTCTCTCTCTCTCTCTCTCTCTCATTGTTAAATAACAGTTACCTACAGGCTACAACAATAGTTGTGTTTTTGGTACAGGGGCTCCTTAGTTGTAAAACCAATTATGAAACTTGTACCAAAAGAAAAGAGGATGTACCTATAACTGAATTTCAGATAATTGTTCACGGGATTCCTTCATGGTTAACTCATCAAAGTGTGGGGAATTCAATAAGCATGGAGCTACCTTTTTGTGTAGCCGTAAATGGATGGGATTCGCTATATGTGCATTAGCATCAGCATCAGCGGGATTTGGTGTTATAGTTCATGTGATAGCCCTTGGTGATATCCCTCTGAACTTTTCACTACATAGATGCTTTGTGAGGAAAGTATATGGCTATTTTATTTGTCTCGTGATGATTGGTTTGCTACTGTTGGGAATGGAGAAAGCAGTAAGATTAAGGTTATAATTGAGACCTATGAATTCATGTACGTGAATGTGGGGTCAATTTGGTATACGAGCAAGACGTTGAAGAGTTCAACCAAAAAAATACACAATGTTTGATTGAGAGCTTTGGTAATGACCATCTCAAACATCCTTCCCATTAATATTCAATCCAACTTTATCTTATTTTCTTTCTACCTATACATCTGGGTTTGTCACTCATAAGTAAGTCTTGTCATTTTTCTTTTTCTTCTTTTGGCTCACCACATGCAAGCAATCCCAATCACCCTATAGTTTTTGAGTTCCTGGAAATTAACCGTAGATTTCTACATCATCATCACTTACAAGAAGCATAATAATTAGTAAAACATTGGGCAAGTAATTAAGAATATGATCTAGATGGGAAATACATTCTCAAGCTTAACCCGCTACATTTCTCTAAGGATTTTGCTAATTTAGATCGTTCAATCCTAATTTGGCATCCTATTTGTAACTATCAGACTATTATGCTATTTTGCATATTCATTTTATGCTGGCAAATAAAATACAACTTTTTCTGATTTGAAATGTGAAAATTAGAGACTGTATAGTATTTCCTTCCCTGCCATGTATATTCTTTATAATCAGTGTTGTCATGCCTTCTTAAACAGGTAAGAAGCAACTCCAACTACACTCATCAATAATGAGTGAATTATTATTGTAGTATCATACTTACTCAAGTTTTCACATATATGCTGATGATGATGATGATGATGATGGCGGTGATGATAATGATGATTGAAATGACTGCAGAAGATGGTGCTCATTTTTGTTTTGTTTTTTTTTTTCATAGGATGAATTTCAATTGAGGCTTTGGCAAGTAGATGTGCACATGCATTTCAATCAGCCTAACCATGTTTTAATGAAGTTGTATTTGGTTCAGTTACAATGATTTGGAAACTTGTTCAATTGGCACATCTGTGCATCTTATTTTAAAATGGAAATAGAGTTGAAGATCTACTTATACAGGGGATCTAGGTCTAGACAGATAATGAGTATGGTTTTACTAATAATATTTCTTGTTGGATGAATTTCAAGTGAGTTGTGCTATTGGATTGCATACAAACCAGGTAACTTTGTCACATTTCTCTGTTCTATATGGATTTGAGTTAATGACTATGAGACAGTGATTTGTGAATTTTGAAGCAGAACTTTAAGGCTATAAGTTTTTAACAATTTTAGTATTCAGCCTTGAATATTTTCCTTGCAGTTCAAAAATCGCAAGTTTCAAACAAGTTCACTTCCATGAAACTGTGTTTTTTTCTACTATGCATCAAGGGTTGTTATAGGGCGTGTCTGGCAACATTTAGGAGCCTAGTTTGCAGTCTAGTATGTATATTTTTGGCATTCGTTGTACACTTGAGAGGGAAAGGCCTTTGGATCAGATTCTTGACAGGATCTATTGAACAAGTTTCTTCTTGCTCTTGGAACAAATTTAACTACTAGGCAAAAACAGATTAATGGGCAATCTTTGGAGTTGTTCCTTTCTTTATAGTTGCTTCCCTAACCTATCATTTCCCTCTTATTGTGCAAGTTATGTTCAACTTACTTAATGGCGCTCAAAATACTAGTGTGCTCTACATTCCAGACTTTCTTGTAGAATACATAATTTAGATCACCTGTGTAACCCCAATGCAGCATTCTGTCCAGAGTGCCTATTCTATCACTCTTTACTAGCCAACAACGGAATGCACGTCTTGTAATAGCTTGAAACAGATGATTTTCCCTAGCTGATTTTTATTTTTATTTTTATTTCCTTTTACTTTCTTTAGTTTATTTTCAATGAAATTTCTTATTCATAAAAGATTTTTCTTTTCTTTTTAAATGAAGAGAGAGAGTGGAAGGGACTCTCACCAAAGTTACTCCACCTTTAGGTTCTTTACAATTAGACCAACCACATCTTGATTATGGCTTGCCACTTATTGGACTTGATTGTTCAGACCAACCATTTGTGCTGTCAAATGGTGGCTTCAGCTTTCTTTACATTCCAATTGCTTCTGAATTTGTGCCAATGCCCTGCTTTCATCAGCATAGCCTAGAAGGCACACCTTTAGATTTACCAATCGCTAATGAAATATATGTATCCATAGTAAAGCTGCAAAATTGCTCAGCTCAATCCAGTATTGGGCTATCGAAACTTTGGTCATGTTGAAACTAGACTACCTTTGTCCTTGACTGAACCTCAGCTAGTCTGTTTAGTCTATGTTTTATGTTGGTTTGAGCTCATTCTTGTTCACAAGCCTAAGTGAACTTTATTAACTAGCCTAAAATCAACAACATAAAAAATCTGTTAATTTACTAATACAAATTTAGCAATCCGAAAGCATAAGTCTTTGTCACTGATGTTTTTTTTTTTACACGCCATTGATGTATATCATCATCACATCATAATTTTAATTTTACGATAGATGTTTTCTGGTTTGAGAATCTGATTTGTCAGACTAAGATATAATTCAGGCATCATGATAAGTGAATTTTTGTGGCTGCAAAGCAGTGTGTGGGATGGCTGGTGCATTAAGGGCTTTATACAGACAAGCCAATGGGGCAGAGCTATTCCTTCTGCATATGGGAGTTCTTTCACTTTTCTGTTCCTTCTGCTGGAATGGTTTTGTAATTCTTTTTTGTTCTTTCTGTCAAGAAAATCGTAGTCTTCATTTTTTGGCTACATGTATTAAGTCTCTTCACATTTTGTTGCATGCCGATCATTATGGTAGGCTTCAAATTTCTCACTGTATGCAGCTTGGCAATTACTTAAACGTGTTTCCTTACTCCTGAACTTGTTTATGCATGGTATACAATTGTTTTAAAAAAGAATGCATCAAACACTCTTTACCACTCAGGCTTCAAATGAGTTGGGAGGTGGGAACCCACAAGCAGCTAAAATGACTGTCAAGATCATAAGGGTTCTTGTAATTGCAGAGATGGTTATCGTAGTCATGATTCTTGTCATTTGCCACTATGTTTTGGGCCATGCCTTCAGCAATGAGAAGGAAGCTGTGGATCTGTTGCGAATATGGTCCCTTTTATTTGTCTCTCAATAATCATGGATGGCTTACTTGCAGTACTCTCCTGAACTTGTTTATGCATGGTATACAATTGTTTTGAAAAAGAATGCATCAAACACTCTTTACCACTCAGGCTTCAAAAGAGTTGGGAGGTGGGAACCCACAAGCAGCTAAAATGACTGTCAAGATCATAAGGGTTCTTGTAATTGCAGAGATGGTTATCGTAGTCATGATTCTTGTCATTTGCCACTATGTTTTGGGCCATGCCTTCAGCAATGAGAAGGAAGCTGTGGATCTGTTGCGAATATGGTCCCTTTTATTTGTCTCTCAATAATCATGGATGGCTTACTTGCAGTACTTTCAGGTAACTCTCACATTTCTCTCATGTAAATGGGCAATTATTTGGAGCAGAACTTTTGAAGTCATAACTTATTTAATTCATGGTATACCATCAGCTAAACATTCGTTCATTATTCAGTTTAGAATATTTTCTTTACAGTTTAGAAGTTAACTAATTGTAAAATAATAATAATAATAAATAAATAAAGGTATCAAACAAGTATACTCTTGAATAATCTTCTGTTTTTGGGTTATAATAGTTGTGGCCTAATGATCCAGTATCTTTCTTCAAAACAGACCAGCATATCAAAACAATGTAGAAGTTGTGAATCTTTCTTGATGCAATGCCGTTAACCCTACAAAGTTATTTTTTGCTTTGCATCAGGGGTTGCTAGAGGAAGTGGCTGGTAGCATACAGGAGCCTGTGACTATTTTGGGGCTGTTATCTGGTTGGGGTTCCATTAGTTGTTTTTTTGGCCTTCGTTGTACACTGAAGAGTGAAGAGGGAATGGCATGTAGATTGGACTATTGACGTGGTCTACTGTACAAGCATTTCTACTTGCTCTTAAAACAAATTTCACAAACTGGCAAAAACAAGTTATTATTGCCAAAAAAAAAAAAAAAAATCCTTTCTTTATAATTGGTTTTTCTCACACCAAAAACTACAATTCGTGTTCAACTTGATCATACAATATGAAAATTTAGAGTCGTATAATTAATTTTTACTAGAATAACTCGTCTATTTTATAGGTTCTTAATTTGGTGGTAAGTGAAAAATTTTAGGCTTATCAGACTAAACCAATTTTGAATTCTTATTTGGATTTATATTGATGGTTCAAGCATCAAAAAGCAAGAGAGGAGGATATTTGATGGTGATATTTAGTCTAGTCTCCAGAGTGGATTAAGTTTAATGGACAAAATATATTATTTGTTGGCTAATCCTTGTTCCTACCCAATCATGTAGAAATGGACATTTGTTACATTATGAAGGAATTCGTCAAAAAAATAAACATAATAATATCATTATGTTGCCATCTAGCACAGTTTGATGGTCACTGCATAAATACTAATTCTTGCAGAGTGGGGGCCGGGGGAGCATGGCTTAGAGTTCAAGTCTCTAGAAAATGAACTTTACACATATAAATGTTTAAATTAAGTTAGAATAGAATTTTATCTCAAAGCAAAAACAATAAAAACAAAACAAAAAGTTCTCTTTGTGAAAGATTTTGGGCTTTTGAGGAATTAGAATGGGAGTTTTTTAGTAAGATATTAATACAATTTGTCAATAAGTTATATATGTGGGTAGGTGGCCATTAAGAAACAACTTTACGCCAAATCATTTTGTTTTATGTTAGATTTTTAACCAACTTTATAGAGTGTAGAGCCAATAAAGTTAATTTTTTGAGTTTCACTTGTTAACAATATTTTCAGTCATCTCATCAATTTATACTAATATTTTTATTAAGTGGGCTCATCTTATCAATTTATACTAATTTTTTTGTGAAGTGGACCCTATAATAAATCATCTTTAACTGGCACTTGCCCGTTAACATTTCCCTATATATATAAGCTCTTTAAAAAGTTCAATAAAATTATATCATTAAGTCCACTTGCCTATAGGCAAATTTCAGTTGATTCTAGGATATATGAGGGAGAATCTTGTAGCAGATAAAATAATACAGAGAGAAATTTATGTTTATTTATTTTTACATTTTTAAATGATCCTATAATTCCTTGGTCTATCTTTATATTAAGATAATGCCAAAATGTAATGATATTGTTATGGTGCAATGTAAATGATTATTAAAAGATATTGTGAGCATTGGTCCCTTTCTCAGTGACTTGTAAGTTGTAATGAAGCCTGTATTATAGGTGCTGAGCAATCAGGATTCGGCGATTGAATGATATGTACACTAGTAACTATAGATGTCTAAAACTATTGTGAACTGCACAAGTTCATGTACATCACAAAAGCTCCCTCCAAAAATGGGCTACGTTTTGGGGAACGAGTTGAGGCTATGTGCTTTGGTTAGGATTCATTTTGCAGTCCATCTCTCTCTCAAGAAAGGGACATATATGGCACATGTTGTCACACAAGTGTGTGTGTGTGTGTGTATATATTAAAACAACTGAGATTAGATCAGATTGAAGTTAGCAAGGATAACTCTATCTAAAATTCTTCTCATCTGTATCTAAACTGTAACTACTGAGTCTAAATAAATGAAAGTAGACCACATGTTTATTGGTGTGGAGCACAACATTATTCAATTTATACTTGTTCTATTAAAATCTAATTCAAGCCAGAACTATCTCAACAATAATTTAAAATTTTAAAAATAAACAATAGATTGAATTACCATTTAAATTATATACATATATATATATATATAGAGAGAGAGAGAGAGAGAGAGAGAGAGAGGAAAATCTATAAATAAAAAACAAAGATTTAATTACAATTTAAATTATATATATATACATATATATATATATATATAGAGAGAGAGAGAGAGAGAGAGAGAGAGAGAGAGAGGAAAATCTATTGGAGGCATGTAAATGGAAGCTTAACTCAAAATCAAATCTAAGTCAAATAACAAAATCTAAACGAATCCAACCAAGAAATCTAAACCTAAATAATAATCAATCCTCATATTGTAAAACAAAAGAAAGGGAAATCTATTGGAGGCATGTTAATGGAAGCCTAACTCAAAATCAAATCTAACTCAAATAACAAAATCTAAACTAATCCAACCAAGAAATCCAAACCTAAATAATAATCAATCCCCATATTGCAAAACAAAGGAAAGGGAAACAAAAAAAAAAAAACAAAAAAAAACCAAAAAAAAAAACAAAAACCAAAACAGAGACTTTACTAGTTACGGGAATACTCCATGTCTCTCTATGCCTTATGGAATATAGACTCTATCTCCGCATGTCTGTGATTCCAACAAAAAACATAAAATAAGATTAAGAAGGAAAAAGAAAAAATCAGTGTAACGTTCAACCCTATACTTATTTGATCCCAATGATTTCAAATTAGAAACAAAAGAACTAAAATTCAAATTAACATTTTAGTGATTTTTGTAATCTATAAAAAAATAACAAAAGCAAATATCAAAATTTGAGGGGAAAAAAAACATTTTGATAGAGAAACCCAAAACAAAAACGAATCAAAATCAAAACCAAAATTAAAAATAAACTTATCCAACCAAAAAACTCAACAACAAAAAAAAAGCCACATTTCATACTAAAATCTAAAAAATGGGGAGAATATATTGGCACCAGTTCCAATGATCCAATGGTATTCATTCATTTTGTGTTTTAATTTAGTTAAATGGTAATTTACTAATTTGAAACAACTTAAATCAAACTGTTGATTAACTTAGCATCCCTAAAACTTTTTTTTTTTTTTTGCCTTTTAATTTTATAACTCTTATTTGCACGTCTAACGTAGGGATGGCAATGAGTCAGGGTAGGGTCAAAGGTGAGGTCTTTGCCCTCGTCCTGCATGATTTTGCATGTCTTACCCCATCCCCATCTTGCCTCGCATTACAAGGAAAATTTTATTGCCCCATCCCCACCCTTTAGGGCCCCACAAAGCCCCATCCCACCCCATAAAACTTTGTTTTTTGTTAATTTGCCTCATAATTATTACAATTTTTTTTAATGAAACTTATTTTATTAATAAAAATGTATTTGAAATTACAACTAAATTTATCCCATCAAATCAAACTAATCTTTAGCAAAAATTGAATAATATTATCCACGTGTTTAACAAGATAATATTACCAAAAAAAAAAATCTCATAATATAACACATAATAAAATAGAGGTAGAGAGCCATGTTGAGTAGATGTTTGTCTAAATAAATGAGTTTTAGGGTATGAAAATTTACAATTATAACATTTATCAACATAGGGTTGGTCTATAAAGTCTAAACCCATCTCCGCCCCATGCGGGGTGGGGAAAACCCATGCGGGATGAAGTGGGAAGGGGCGGGACAAAATTGACATCTTGTCTAACGAGAGTGGATGTAATATAGAATTCTCTTATGCAAGTATGTAATAGAAATGTCAATTTTTTTTTTTAAATGAAGTAGATGTGCGTTTGTTTGGCACAAAATCTTTAGCTTTTTGCTTGTCTTAATTTTTTTTTAATGAGAAAACAAAATTAGTTTTTGAGGGAAAAAATCTAGTTTTTAGTTTTTAATTTTTATCACATATTTAACATAAAAGCTAAGAAAAAAAATATTTTTTACTAAATACTATACAAATAAGCTACCGAAAATTGCGAGATATCAAACAAATACAAATCAAAACCATAGTTTTAAAAACCAAACAAAGAATTTTTTTTTTTTTTTTTTAAAATAGAGTGATCTTCTATTCTCTGGCGGATATCCGATCATCATAAATAAATAAATATTTGAAAAAATTAAAATTATATTTTTATAGGGGTCCGATTAATGTATACCGTTAGTGTATACATTACTTATCTATTTTGAGAAAGTTTTTATGGAGAATTGAAAAACTGTTAAAACAGTTAATCAATTTTTCAGTTTTCTATAAAAAATTTCCTAAAACAGTTTATGAATGTATGCCATTAGAGCATATGATAGTAAAACCATTTTCTATATTGTTGCTAATTTTCTATTTTATTTTGGAATTGAGTCATCTGCCCCATTTTATTGTTAAAAAAATTATTGGTGTATAAATTTAAAGATATTTAAAAATAAATAAAAACATTTAAGCATCTTGCGTATAGGTTGTGGACAATGGACGCGATCTTCAAACCATTTTTTTTTTTTAAGAAAGATCTTCAAACCAGTTAATTTAAGCATTTTTTTTTTTTATGATAATCAGTTAATTTAAGCATTTAGTAGACAGTGGACACGATCTTCAAACCGTTTAATTTCATTTTCTTTTCTTTTTTCCT
Organism: Castanea sativa; assembly: GCF_040712315.1. NCBI lineage: Eukaryota > Viridiplantae > Streptophyta > Magnoliopsida > Fagales > Fagaceae > Castanea > Castanea sativa. The sequence continues at coordinate 7,497,497 of NC_134018.1, forward strand.
TCATTTTTATAAAAGAAAATATAAAAAGGCAATTTTTAAAACTATAAATTTAATTATGTAAATTAAAATATAGAAAAACTCAAAAAGTTAAATAGACCAGGCTAGGATTCTTGTTCATTCGTTATTGCGCTTACCAGAACCATCGATTCATTCAAAACGATAAACCATACAACTGATGTAAACAGCTCAATACATCAAAAATAGTTGTGACCTTTTTTATTTTCTCAATCATCTTCTGTAGCAGAGGACAATAGTCAGTCACGGTTTGCGTTCGTCCGGTCCAATTTAAATCAATGAAGTCGCCATGTTGACCAAACTTATCAAGAGCTTCATCAAGATATAGATCATAGTCATCACAACTCAGTCATTGCTAGAAAGAGAGGAACAAAGAGAAATGGATGCTGAAATCAAGAACTTCATAAAGGTATGGATCACAGCCATCACATCTCTTTGTTATTGTTACTACATAGTTGCAAAGATCCCAAGAGGAACGATAAGGCTCCTCTTCCTCCTCCCCATCTTTTACCTCTTCACCATGCTCCCTTGTAACCTCAACTCTTTCCATCTTGGTGCGCCCACTGCCTTCTTCCTTGGTTGGCTTGGCAACTTCAAGCTCCTCCTCTTTGCCTTTGACCAAGGCCCTTTATCACCACCGCTACCAAAACTCCTTCATTTCATATCCATTGCTTGCCTTCCCATTAAACTCAAACAAGATCCATCTCCAAACACCAAAAACAATAAAAACCCATCTCACAAAAGCACCCCAAAATCTCATAATCCTACAAAAGTGACTAGATCTATGTTGTTGGCTATAAAAGCCTTGTTGCTTGCCATGATAATACGTGCATATGAACGTAGGTCAAATTTACATCCATATGTTATTTTAGCTCTTTATTGTTGCCACACCTATCTTGCTGTGGAAATTGTTCTAGTCTTGGCTGCTGCCCCAGTTCAAGCCATTTTTGGGTTTGAGATCGAGCCACAATTCAATGAGCCCTACTTTGCCACCTCACTACAAGACTTTTGGGGCCATAGGTGGAACCTTATGGTTACTAGTATTCTACGACCTACCATTTATATTCCTATCCGTAGTATTTCTGCTAATGTAATTGGGTCACGTTGGGCTACTCTACCAGCCATTATATCGACCTTCATAGTGTCTGGCCTAGCTCATGAAGTAATATATTTTTATTTCACACGTGTGCATCCCACATGGGAGGTAACATGGTTCTTTATCTTACATGGTGTGTGCACGGCTATTGAGGTTGTGGTGAAGAAGGCGGTGACCAATAGATGGTGGTTACACCGAGCAATTTCAGGGCCATTGACGATTATGTTTGTGGCGGTGACCGGTGGTTGGTTGTTTTTTCCACAATTAATAAGAAATGGTGTGGATATAAAGGTCATAGAGGAGTACTCAATTTTAGCTGATTTTGTCAAAGTCAACATACCATTTCACTTGCCTCTGGGCAAAAGTTAGTGTCCCATCTTACAAAGATGCATACCACACTTTTATGTTGTAACTTCATTTGTTCCTGGTCCCAACAAAAGTCACATTTATTTGTTGGTTTAAAGATGACAATCTTTTAAAAAAAATGCTCTTAAATGGTTTACACCTGTGTTTATAACTTCATTACTGGATCTTATATATGTATTTTATTATGTTCTTTTTTTTTATTATTCTTTTTGCTTGGTTAAGTCACATATTATAATATTAGTATCGCACTTAATGCAAGTAACTTTTAATCTTAATTTATTAAATAATCAAAGTTAAAGAGAAATAAAAATATATATAAACATGAAAATATTTTGTGAGATATAAGAGCATCAACGGCAGTGGAGTTAAAAATTTAGCTATTTGGTACCATAAAAAGTTACTTTATCTATTTTACCTACTCACTTTACAAAACATTCAACAGCAGTGGATCTATTTTAGCTTTCAACACAATAAAATAATATAAACATCACAATAAAATAATATATTTACTGCAATAAAATAATATATCCACTATAATAAACAACAATCACAGCCACCGCAACTGCTACCGCTACCACTACCACTACCACTACTGCCGCCGCCGCCGCCACCACTACTACTACCGCTGCCGCCACCGACTCTTCCACCACCGCCCCCACCACTACAATGATAATTTTTTACCACTTCAATTTTTTTTTTTTTGAGAACATTTACCAGTTCAATTAAATATCCCTTCTTCTTTTTTTCTTTGTTATTTATTTTTCTCTCTTTCTCTTTCTTCCTCTCTATCTCTTTCACTTTCTCTGAACCAAGATGAACCAACAAAGTGATCAAACTTTCACTCTTTCTTCTCAACTCAGCAAACCCATTGCCACCTAAACCCCCATATCACAACCCAGCCATAGCCACCTCCAAATACCCGCTACCCAGTGACCATGATCACTGCTAGATACCCACTGGCCAGACACCATGATCACAACCCATCATCGCAAGATCGACTCACTGAGACCCACCAAACTCATAGCCCAACCACCTTGATCACAACCCAAACCCCCACCATTGTTAACAAACCCATCAAGAAAAAACCCAACAACCCAAAATTGCAAACCAATCAGCAACCGACCACCACAACTCGGTCAACAAACCACCAGAGGCTCTTGCCTTCCTCGTCGACGCGGGTTTGTGGGTTATGTCATGGGTTTGTGATTTTTCTCTCTACTCTAACCAATCTGCCATGGGTTTGTGATTTGTGATGTGGGTTTGTGTTTTGTGGTGGTTGTATGGAATTTGGACTAGAGTTGCTTCGATCTTTCTCTCTACTCTATCTCTGTGGGTTTGTGTTTTGTGTTTTGTGGTGTTTTGTGATGTGGGTTTGGTGAATCGGCTTTGCTTCGGTGACAGTGGTCCGATCCGGTGTTTTTCAGGGGGCTGGGTGTCTGATTCGGTGGGTTTTAAATGGATTTTATGAGCACCACCGCTGGCGACCTGGCCGGCGAAGCAGAGAGAAGATGAGGGATGCTGAAGAGAGAGAAAGAAAGAAAAAGAGAAAAAATTATTTTGATGAGAGAAGAGAGCGAAGTTTAATAAATAAAAAAATTTAGCTTCTTGCTACAGTGCATAGCCATAAATAGCTGTGCACTGTAGCAAGAAGCTAAAAATTTTTAGCTATGGCTCCACTATTGTAACATGCATTTTTGTGTTTTGGTGAAACTAAAATAGCTATATAGCTATTTAGCTTCACTACTACTAATGCTCTAAAAGACTAAAAAGGTATTGCATCAGATACTTCACATATTATCCATCTTAACATATACCATTTTTTTCCTTCAAAAAAACATATATCATTTTCCATCATTTATAGCAAGTAGGAGGAAGTTTTGTAATGTGCTTTTAATGCACTTAATGATGCTGTGGTGAGTGGTTAGATGTCAGAGTAATTAAAAAAAAATAGAGAAAAGAGTGGCCACAAGACTCACAACGTGTTAGAGCATTCGCATCACTCCGTCTAAAATTTTATGTTTATTTTACACTAAGAACCTATTTTTTCTATTTTACACAAGCAATTTGCAAAAACACCCCATCAAATCATCTATTATACACTATGTTTTATTTAAATAATCATTTAATATTATTATTTAATTATTTAACTTACCCACCTAACTACTACCCACAATATCCACCACACACAGTCTCCTCTTAGCTTCCTCAAGCCCCTCTTCCTCCTCAAACACCACAACAACAGCCTCTCGTGACTCCACAGGTAGCTCTAATGACTCTCACTCTTCCTTCAACAACGACCTCTTATTGCTGGCCAAGTGTGACTCATCAAGACCTAGCTCAGTCACTGAAGACGACAAGCTCAAATGCATTCACAACCCTAACACCCAGATCAACATTGCCGCAAACAGTGGTCCAAATCTTCACTCTATCATGGCAGTAGCAAACACTCCACCCAAGCTTCCATGGTAGTAGTGACAACAACTTCGACGTGGGTTTTGGTTTGATTTTTTTTATTGATTTTAGGTTCCATTTTCTATTGATTTTTTGTTTGATTTTCCATTGATTTTTTTGGTTGGATTATTATGTGTTGTAATGGTGGTGGTGGGGTGGTACTAGATTGTGGTGGTGGGTGGATGGTTGATGCTCTTTAGATGAAGAGAGAGAGAGAGAGAGAGAGAGAGAGAGAGAGAGAGAGAGAGAAATGAGAAATAAGAGAGATCTGACTAGAGAGAGGGAAAATAAAATAAAATATTGATTTGCAAAGCCATGATAACCGTGTAAATATATACGGTTACTGTAGCAGATGTGTAAATATACACACTTATACACCCACTAATGTGGGCTATTTTTGAAAAAAAAAATGTGTAAATTTGAGCACTTTTTCTAATATACACACTTATGCATCTACTGATGCAATTGCTCTTAGAAAATAAAGTGGCAATCTTTTTGGCTTCCCCCAACGTTCTATTTAATTGGGTAAATAAGTAACTATCAGTGCTTCCAAGAAAAATGCTATGAAATTTCAACCTCTCATATTAATATTGAATCACATAATGAATTTAATTTGTGAAAAATTCACCAAAAATATGAGAATAAGAAACACCATGTTATCGTGTTTAAAAAACATTAAACAATTCTGAATTGTCTATCTTCATTGCTTGACTTTATGATTTTTTCTCTTTATTATATTTTTTTCTTGATTAAATTATGTATTATTTACCCTTTTTCTTGAATAATCCCCTACATATTAAAAAAAAACACTATGTAAAGATATTAATAAAAACATACAGAATCACAATAAATTTCAGCTTTATTCACAAATAAATTATTGATAAATATATTTACACAATGAAATGAAAAGTCAAACCATATTTGTTCCTGGAGAAAGCAACATATTATGTTGAAGGCAAAAATTCAAAACTGACCCTCTAATTTTCAACTTTTTTCATTTCAGTTCTTTAACTTTCAATTTTGTTATTTCAGTGCTCTAACTTTCAATTTTTGTCAATGTAGGATTCCGTTAGAGCTCAGTTAGGGGCTGCCGTTAACATTGCTAAAATGACGCCATTTTGCCTTTTTTTTAATTTCAAAATTACAATAAAATAAGAAAAATCTGGGGAAAAAAAAAAAACATTGAAGGGGAACTACGTCCCCTGAAATCAAAACAAAGAACACGACACCCAAATCCTAACTGAGAAAATCTGCAAGGAAATCTGCACCCACAACTGGTGGAGTGAAGAAGCCCCAACGTTATCGTCCCGGAACTATTGCTCTTCGGTAATTATTTTTTGGAAAAATTCTAACTTTTGTAATTTGGTCGTTTATTTTCTTCCAAAACCATAATTTTCTTCTGGATTTTGAACAGTGAAATTCGCAAGTACCAGAAGAGTACCAAGCTTTTGATCCACAAGTTGCCCTTCCAGCGTCTTGTTCGTGAAATCGCACAAGACTTGAAGGTTTGTTTATATCCCTCCCCTCTGTTTGGCTGCCGTGAAAATTGATCTTATATATTTCTCTTGTTCTTTTTGTGCGAATTGTTTTTCTTAGATAAAATTCTCTTTGTTTTTAGACGGATTTGAGGTTCTAGAGCCGTGCTATTCTTGCTCTTCAAGAGGCCGCGGAAGGGTGTCATGTTGTGTTCTTTGTTTTGATTTCAGGGGTGTCATGTCGTGTCGTGTCTTGTCATTTTTTTTTTTTTTACAGATTTTTATTATTTTTTTAATTATTAAATAAAATTAATAAAAAAAAAAAAAAAGCAAAACGGCGTCGTTTCAGCAGTGTTAACGACGACCCCTAATTGAGCTCTAACGAAATCTTGTATTGACAAAAATTAAAAATTAGAGGACTGAAATAACAAAACTAAAAGTTAGAGGATTGAAATGAAAAAAGCTAAAAATTAAAGGGTCAATTTTGGATTTTTTCCTATATTGAACGTGTTCCTGACTTCGAAAAGGCAGCATTTATGTTTAACGTGGCACCCATGTGCAATATATCGTGCATCAATGCCAACTGTCATTTTGCCTATAATAATGAAATGATCAACCTATGCTCTCTTCTGCATGAAAATATATCTAGTGTATTTTTTCTTCCTTTCACATAGAAGCAAACCTCATATATGTCGAGTCCACCTCCATGTAAAATGAGGAATATATGCACCGAATATATAGTATACCTCCTCTTCTTCTGCACATTTTATATAATGTATAACCTCACATCTTTGTGGTGCAATGTTATCAAAGAATATTGTCTATAATTAAAAAATAATAATAATAGTGAAAAATTTTAGGTTATGTTTGATAACAATTCTCGTTTTCTATTTTCAAAAACTTGTTTTTGGGAATATAATTAACAAAAAACAATTTTCTTGTATTTTTGAAATAATAAACATGCTTGGTTAGTTGAAGTTTAAAAAATAGTTTTTTGAAGAAAAAATATAAAATAATAAAATATATTGTTACTAGGACTTGAACTCTAGTGCTAACTCATTAAATGAGACAGATTTATTAAATTAAATACATATTTTCATTAACTTTTAAAAATTAGAAATTGAAAACAGTCTTTCACATGTTTTCAGTTTCCTTCACAAATTGAGTTTTGAGAACAGTTTTTGTTTTCTGTCCATTTTAGGTTGCCAAACAAATTTTTTAATCTCAAAATTAAAAAATAGTTTTTTTAAAACAAAAAATAAGAGGAAAAAAAAGTTATCAAACACACCCTTATTGTTCGAATTGAATATTTTAGAATGAAACATGTGGTTTGATTTACAAATATTTTTGTTTAGCACTTGCTCCATATAACATGTTGTTGTACCCAAAAATGGCAACAAAGCAAATCAAATAACCTCAACTCTTTCCATCTTGGTGCCGCCACTGCCTTCTTCATTGGTTGGCTTGGCAACTTCAAGCTCTTCCTCTTTGCCTATTGACCAAGGCCCTTTATCACCACCGCTACCAAAACTTCTTCATTTCATATCCATTGCTTGCCTTCCCATTAAACTCAAACAAGACCCACCTCCAAACACCAAAAACAACAAAAACCTATCTCATAAAAGCACCCCAAAATCCCATAATCCTACAAAAGTAACTAGATCTATGTTGTTGGTTATAAAAGCCTTGTTTCTTGCCATGATAATACATGCATATGATCATAGGTCAAACTTATATCCATATGTTATTTTAGTTCTCTATTGTTGCCACACCTACCTTGCTGTTGAAACTGTCCTAGCCTTGGCTGCTGCCCCGGCTCAAGCCATTTTTGGGTTTGAGATCGAGCAGCAATTCAATGAGCCCTACTTTGCCACCTCACTACGAGACTTTTGGGGCCATAGGTGGAACCTTATGGTTACAAGTATTTTATGACTTAACGTTAACATTTCTATCTGTTGTAATTCTGCTAATCTAATTGGGTCACGTTGGGCTACTCTACCAGCCATTATTTCGACCTTCATAGTGTCTGGTCTAGCTTATGAAATAATATATTTTTACTTCACATGTGTGCATCCCACGTGGGAGGTAACATGATTCTTTGTCTTATATGGCGTGTGCATGGCTATTAAGGCTGTGGTGAAGAAGGCAGTGACCAATAGATGGCAGTTACATCGAGCAATTTCAGGGCCATTGACGATTGTGTTTGTGGCAGTGACTGGTGGTTGGTGGTTGGTTGTTTTTTTCACAATTAATAAGAAATTAATAGCTAGGATATAAAGGTCATAGAGGAGTACTCAACTTTAGTTGATTTTGTCAAAGTCAGCCTACCACTGCACTTGCCTTTGGGCAAAAGTTAGTGTCCCATTTTACAAAGATGCATACCACACTTTTATGTTGTGACTTCATTTGTCCCTAGACCCTATTAGTTGGTTTAGGGAATAGCTTAAGATGATAAGTATTTTTCACAATGGATGAAACTTTGTATATGTAGACACCCCATTTTACAACTAACGATCATAATGGTATGTCATGGGTTTTGATCGGACCACCTGATTAAAAGTTATTATACAAACAATTTTCAAATGATCATGGATCACCTACATGATGGGCCCGATCACGTCCTATCTTAAACACTTAATTTCGATTGGTTCCAACAAGAATTAATTTAAAATTAATTAAGTGTGAATTTTGATTGGATTTCATTTTATTTATTATTTTTTTAATAAAATTTTTTTTCCTTTATGGCATCTTATCTGCTCTTTTGAAAAACAATTTGGAGAGAGAAAGATATGATCCATGAAAATAAAATAAAATTTTAAAAATGCTAAAAAAAAACGTTATTATTTTCAGCAGAAACTTGAATCGCATTTTTGGCCTAGAAAACGTTGAAATTTGATTTTCTCTATTTCTGGAAAAGTTGTAGAGAATTGAATTTCCTTTTAAAAAAAAAAGCTATTCCCGAATCAATTGAAATTTTGAGCAGAAATTTATGGCCAAAATACAAAACAGGTGCTGAAGATAACACAAATTCAGCATCATCTTCAATTTTCTTTCAAAAATTTCAAATGAGGATCAACACCCAATCTGATCAAGCTTATTCCCTCCCTTAACTTCAAAAGAAATTTTTTGAAATACAAGTTGGATAGGAAAACAGATACATTCTTTGAAAATTTTCAAAAAAATAGAAAAATGCTCAAAAAACGTTACTATTTTCAGCGGCAGCTTAAATCGAATTTTTAGCCTGGAAAACGTTGAAACTTGGTTTTCTCTATTTCTGGAAAAATTGTAGATAATTGAATTCCCTTTCAGAAAACACTAATTTTAAATCAATTGGAATTTTGAGCAGAAAGTTAGAGTCAATATACGAAACAGATGCAGAAGATAACACAAGTTCAGCATCATCTTCAACTTCCTTTCAAAATTCAAATGAGGATCAACATCAAATCCATTCCAGCTCATTTAGATAGGTTTATCTCCTCCCTTAGCTTCAGAAGAAAGCTAATAACTTAGCTTTAAAGCTAAGCCATCCGTTCCCCTATAAATAGAAAAGACCTCTTCCATTTTCTGGACCTCGAATTCCTTCTGAAGAGCTAGTGAGAAAGCAAAAAAGAAAGGTTGTTGTGCAACCATTATTCTTACTTTGGTTGTAGTTGAGTACTTCCTTGCTTTCTCCCTAACCCTTTAAGTGATCACTTCCCCCTTTTAATTTATGCTCTATGGTGGTAAGTAGTTAATTATGTTCTTAACTTTCTACACGTGCTTGAATAAATGTTTAACAAGTCATTATTTATTTCTTTCATGATATGCTTGAATGAACATGCCTATATGTCTCATTGATATTCATTTTACATGCTTAGATGAACACTTCTAGGCTAGTACACAAATTTTCTCTTAAATGCTTAGATGAACACTTCTAGGTTAAAACACAACTTTCTCTTGAATACTTAGATGAATATGTCTAGGTAATTATTTTACTTTGTTAAATGCTTGAACAAACATGTCTAAGTATTTTGATTTTCTCTTGATGAAAATGTCTAAGGGATTTTCTTTTACTTCTTTTCATAATTGCTTGGATAATCAAATATGCTTAAATGTTTTATTTTATTTTTTTCTCTCTGCAATTATGTTGATGACAAATAACATGACAATTTTGTTTTGTTTTTTTTTTCTTCACACACTTAGATGAACATATCTAGGCTAGGAATTCTTTATTTGCATTGATTTCTTGGATGACCATGCCACTACCTTCATGCTTTCTTTACATTAAAATTGCTATCTAACAAATTTCATTTTTTTTCTCTTTATGTCAGATTCCCCTAACATATATTTGCTTACAATTCTTGCAAATTAACATGTTTGTATGACATATTGTTTGTATTTGTTTGACATGACATGATGTTGGCCACCTTAACCTAGAATACCGGTTTTACCTGGCGAGATGGGTGTTTAATCCCTTCCCATCTCATAAATTAGCTTCCGAACTAAGATCAAGGGTTCTAGACTATGCTATTGTATATGCAATTTCACATTTTTTAGAATATAACTAGGAAATAAAGCAATATAATTTATTTTTCTTAGATTGTATCTAGGACAAAAAGCATTGTAAATTTTTGTTACAAAATTGATGTAAATTGTCATATATTAATACAACAGAAGCATTTTTTTATATTGAAGGTTTTCTTATTTTTTTCATTTAAATTAAATAAGTGATGACTCCATATAAAACCCTCGATCTAGGGGGAGTACATTTTACAGTGAATTTGTTCATTTTAAGCATCACAATCCCACTCATTCGTGCGGGTTAGGCCCAGTTTGAGAAAAAATTGGCTGACCGGGGTCGCGGTCGCTCACAGTATAATGAAATAAAATAAAGATGACAATCTTTAAAAAAAAAAAATGCTCTTAAATGGTTTGTACCTGTGTTTATAACTTCATTACTTGATCTTATGTATTTTATTATGTTCTTTTTCTTCATTATTATTATTTTTGCTTGGTTAAATCACGTATTATAACATAAGTATTGCATATGATGCAAGAAATTTTCAATCTTAACCCTTAAATAACAAAAGTTAAAGAGAAGTAAAAAATATATAAAGGTGAAAATGTGAAAATATTTTGTGAGATGGAAAAGACTAAAGAGGGATTGCATCAGATATTTCACATATTCTCAATCTTAACATATACCATTTTTTTTTCCTTCAAAAAGACATATATTAGTTTCCATCATTTTTTTTTTTGATAAACGAAAGGGGGGCGGGGGCGACCATATAAGGCTTACCCTCCAGGGCGTGATCTAATAGGGGTACCCTCCCGCTAGGGAATGTTGAATTGAGTCATAGCTAATGTGACCGGGGTGTCACAGACCTCACCCTAGCACCCCAAGAGAGCCAACGGAAGAGGCGCAAAGCAAGCTAGGAGCCTACCTCTACATGATACCCGCCACGACTTGAACGAGAGACCTTGTGTTTGCTTGCCGAATCTCCACCAACTGGGCCACCCTGGGGCATCAGTTTCCATCATTTGTAGCAAGTAATTGGAAGTTTGTAATGGGCTTTTAATGCACTTGACTTGACGACGCTGTGGTGAGTGGCCAGATGTCAAAGCAATTAAAAACAAAAAAGTGGTCACAAGACTCACAACGTATTAGACAATAATGTGGCAATCTTTTTGGCTTCTCCAACCTTCTATTTAATTGTATAAATTGTGTGATAGGTACTTGTGAGGTGATTCCGATGTTATGATATTCCATTCTCCGAAAACATTAAAGGGTGTATGGCAAGTTAATTTAAATATATTTTTATATTTTTTAAATAATATTTTATATATTTTTACATATTTTTTTACCTACACTTATATTAAAAATATCCAAATAATATAAATTAAACTATTCTTCTAAGCACCCTTAAATAATTCTCATTTGTGTAACTTCATTATTTGATTTTATAATTTTTTTTCTTTATTATATTTTGTAATTTGGGAAAAAACTAAAATCCCTAACTTCTTCTCTCGTCAAATTCGTCTCTCTCACCCTCACTCTCACTCTCACTCTGACTCTCACTTGGGTCAAGATCAAATTGCAGATAGCAACTCTAGCAGCCGTAGGTTTGTTCTCTCTATCTCATGATTTCTGGGATTAACTTTAAGAGGAAAATACATGGCAATCTAGAGTCAGCATTGGAAAGACAACAGTCTCAGGAGAAGAACCACGTGTGCCACAAAAATACACCAGTTGCTCCTGGAGTTAATGGAATCAAAGTCGCTGATCCAACTAAAACCTTTGTTCTTGGCCAAGAAGAAAGTATGGGACAGCGTAGGGTCAATTAAGAAAAGACCAATGGGCTTGGAGGAGGACCCTCATGCCCCTCTTTTGAATATTTTAATAACTAAGAGAGACCAATAATTTGTCATTTGGTACCTATGGAGATGATACTACTAACAAGAAAGAGGGAAACTTTTAGGGATACTAGAACCATTTATGAGATGAATGTAATTGTGTGTAGATTTTATTTTTATTTTTTAAAATCTGATGTGGCAATATAATTGGCAATTGATGTTATATGGAAAATAATTTTTTACTATTTTTGGAGAAACTACTATTTCATTTGACACATAAGTTTTTTCCATTCAAAAAATAACGGTAAGGACTAAATTGATACGACACTAAAAGGTTAAGGACCAAATTAACACAATTGAAATATTAAGAACCAAATTGACATTTAGAGTAAAAGATAAGGACTAAATTTGTAATTTATAATTTTTATATTATTGTTAATTTTTTATTTTATTTTGGAATGGAGTCATCTACCCCATTTTATTGTAAAAAAATATTTGATTTATTGGTGTATAAATCTAAAAGCAAATCTGTACTGTACCATACTTATAACTTAATGAGCTCAAATGAATATTAATAAAAATAATATATATATATATATATATATATATATATTTATATAAACATTTAAGCATCTAGCGTAATGGTATGGGCTGTGGACAATGGACACGATCTTCAAACCAGTTTTTTATTATTATTTTTTTTTTAGAAAGATCTTCAAACACGATCTTCATTCCCAAAAAAGCCAGTTAATTTCATTTTTGTAAAAGAAAATATAAAATGGCAATTTTTAATACTATAAATTTAATTATTTAAATTAAAATATAGAAAACTCAAAAAGCTAAATACCAGAACTATCGATTATTGCGCTTAATTATTTATTGAGCTCATTATTGCGCTTATTTACCAGAAGTATCGAATTCATTCAAAAGTCAAAACCATAAACCACAAACAACAGATGCAAACAGCTCAATACATCAAATCAAAGGACTCAGTCACGGTTTGCGTTCGTCCGGTCCAATTCATATCAATACAGTCGCCATGTTGACCAAACTTATCATAAAATAAAGGAGAGAAGGAAAGAATTGGACGTTGAAATCAAGAGCTTCATCAAGATATAGATCATAGTCATCACAACTCAGTCATTGCTAGAAAGAGAGGCAAAAAGAGAAATGCATGCTGAAATCAAGAACTTCATAAAGGTATGGATCACAGCCGTCACATCTCTTTGTTATTGTTACTACATAGTTGCAAAGATCCCAAGAGGAACGATAAGGCTCCTCTTCCTCCTCCCCATCTTTTACCTCTTCACCATGCTCCCTTGTAACCTCAACTCTTTCCATCTTGGTGGCCCCACTGCCTTCTTCCTTGGTTGGCTTGGCAACTTCAAGCTCCTCCTCTTTGCCTTTGACCAAGGCCCTTTATCACCACCGCTACCAAAACTCCTTCATTTCATATCCATTGCTTGCCTTCCCATTAAACTCAAACAAGATCCATCTCCAAACACCAAAAACAATAAAAACCCATCTCACAAAAGCACCCCAAAATCTCATAATCCTACAAAAGTGACTAGATATATGTTGTTGGCTATAAAAGCCTTGTTGCTTGCCATGATAATATGTGCCTATAACTATAGACCATATCTACATTCATATGTTATTTTAGTTCTTTATTGTTGCCACACTTACCTTATTGGAGAAATGATCCTAGCCTTGGCTGCTGCTCCGGTTAAAGCCATTTTTGGGTTTGAGATCGAGCCACAGTTCAATGAGCCCTACCTTGCTACCTCACTACAAGACTTTTGGGGTCATAGATGGAACCTTATGGTTACAAGTATTCTACGACCTACCGTTTACATTCCCATACGTCGTATTTCTGCTAATGTAATTGGGTCACATTGGGCTGCTCTACCGGCCATAATTTCGACCTTCATAGTGTCAGGCCTAGCTCATGAATTAATATATTTTTACTTTACACGTGTGCATCCCACGTGGGAGGTAACATGGTTCTTTGCTCTACATGGTGTGTGCACAGCTATTGAGGTTGTCGTGAAGAAGGCGGTGACCAACAGGTGGCAGTTACATCGGGCGATTTCGGGGCCGTTGACGGTTGGGTTTGTGGCAGTAACCAGTTTTTGGTTGTTCTTTCCGCAATTAATAAGAAATGGTGTGGATGAGAAGGCAATAAAGGAGTACTCACTTTTAGTTGATTTTGTCAAAGTCAACTTACCATCAAGGTTGTGAAACCCAGACTGGACTATACGGTCCGACCGGATTAACTGGAAATCGTTCATCAATTCAGGTTTTAACTCTCAAAAACCGGCCTATGAAAGAAAAGGAGTGAACCGTGCAAGCTGCGATCGAACCTCTCGGGTTTGAGAACCGCTGACGGTTCTTGCGGTTCAGATCTGAATTTTATTTTTGGTACTTACCACCATTGTTGATGCTTCAAACCACCATGAGATGCTGTTAGATCTTTAGATCGCATCGCCTCTCTTCTTCTTTTCTATCTCACTCGCGCTTTCTCTCTAATTTTTCTTCCTTTTTTTGCCTTTTGCCGTTTCAGTTTCTGTGTCTGGACTGTGGACTCTGGAGTTGCTTTGCAGACGATGGAGATGGTGAAGTAATGCTTGGCTGTCATCTGCTCACTGACCAGCCACGTTATTATTAGGCTTTGTTTTGTATTTGGGCTATTATTTAATGAGTAGACTTCTAGGTTCTTCTTTTTAAGTCCTTTTGTCTTTTTTGTTTTCCACTTTCAAATTTCATTGGGAAGTTGACCATTCTAATGGGCTTGAGCATCAAGGCATGGGCTTGGTTTAATTTGTGCCTGAGGCATGGCCTTAATTTAGACGTAGGCTTCATACAAAATATATATAATTTATTTTTATAAAATTGCGTTTTTGGTACCTAAATATTTTCTTATCTTAGTCAAATTTTCTATTATTTCCAATTTAATATATTTATTTATTAAGTAATTATTAAATTAATTATCACATCATTACGGTTTAATCTCAGTTCAACCTTAATAATCTTGAACCTCTCTTTTTCTCTTTATTTTTTGGGTTCATTGAATGGTCCAAGCTTAAAAACCATGCTTACCATTGCAATTGTCCTTAGAAAAAAGTTAGTGTCCCATTTTACAAAGATGCATACCACACGTTTATGTTGTAACTTCATTTGTCTCTACCGTAGTCCCTACAAAAGTCACATTTATTTGTTGGTTTAGTCAATAGTTTAAGATGAAAAATATTTTTCACAATGTATGAAGCTTTGGTATAATGAAATAAAATAAAGATGTCAATTTTTTAAAAATGCTCTTAAATGGTTCACACTTGTGTTTATAACTTCATTACTTAACCTTATGTATTTTATTAACAAAATTTCTTTCTAGTTTTGAGAGAAACCTTTCAAACTTCTCATATATCTTTATATTGAGTATGAATTTTAAAAATTGAATTGTTGGATTACATGTTCTTATTTTATCTTTATACTTGCAAAATTTTAAAAAATTAAAGATCAATTACTATGTCACAAATGTTAAAATTTCAAATTTTTGTGATCTAAAATTGTGTGTAAAAAAATTTTATTGATTAAATAATAAATAACATTCGATCTGAATGAAAACATATTAAGAATATAAAAAATATGAAATTCAACTGTTAAATTATCAAAATTCATATTCAAAAAATAAATATATGAAAATTTTGAAGAATTTCCCTACAAATTAGCTTGAAGAAAAATTTTGTTCATAGTTTATGATGTTCTTTTTCTTTATTATTATTATTTTTGCTTGGTTAAATCATGTATTATGACATATATAGGTATTGAACCTAATGCAATACTTCTCAATGACTAAAATTGAGAGTTGAAAAAAAAAGTAATTTTTTATTTTAACTATTAAATATAAAAAAAAGTTAAATAAAAGTAAAAATGTGAAAATATTTTGTGAGTTAAAAGAGAAGTATTGGATCAGATATTGTACGTATTCTCAATTCTTTTTTCCTTAAAAAAAAAAAACGTATACCATTTTTCATCATTTATAGCAAGTAAGAGGAAGTTTTGTAATGTGCTTTGAATGCACTTACGATGTTGTGGTGTGTGGTTAGATGTCAGAGCAATTTAATAAATAAATAAATAACAAAAAAAAACAAACAGAAAAAAGAGTGGCCACAAGACTCACAACGTGTTAGACAATGAAGTGGCAATCTTTTTGGCTTCCCTAACGTACTATTTAATTGGGTAAATAAGGTGCTTCTAAGCAAGATGCTGTGATATTTCAACCTCTGGTATTAATATTGAATCACACAATGAATTTTTTTTTTTTTTTTTCTTTAAAGAGTTTTAACTTATAGCGTCCACTCTTAATAATATTTTTTTATCATCAAACTAAAACACCAATTAGTTTTTGGTGTAGGCGAGGATTAAACTGTAAATCTTTTATTCAACCATTCGAAATTTTTCTAATTGACCTAATTGGAATCCATCACACAATGAATTTAATTAGTGAGAAATTCACCATGAATATGAGAATAAGAAACACCATGTTATCGTGCTCCGAAAACATTAAACAATTCTCAATTATCTATCTTCGTTGCTTGACTTTATGATTTTTCTTTCCTTATTATATTTTTTCTTGATTAAATCCAGTATTATTTAGCCTTTTTCTTGAATAATCTCTTACATATTTTTATATAAAAAAAAATTATGTACAGATATTAATAAAAACATGAGGAATGTTAACAAATACTCTTAAGACAATGATTAATAATCTATTTAAATAAAAAAATTTATGAAAAAAATTAATATTTTGATAATTTTTTTCATTTTCCATAAAAGTGCAATAAAAACTTTTCTAAAAATAATTATTAACTTTCTTAAAATAAATTGGTAGGCATTACCTTAAAGGTGCATACGCAATCATAATAAATTTCTGCTTTATTAACAAATAAATTATTGATAAATATATTTAGCGTTGATATGAAAAGTCAAACCAAATTTGTTCCTGACTTCGAAAAAGCAGCATATCATGTTCAACGTGTTCCTGACTTCGAAAAAGCAGCATATTATGTTTAACGTGGCACCCATGTGCAATATCATCAATGCCAACTGTTATTTTGCCTATAATAATGAAATGATCAACCTATGCCCTCTTCTCCAAGAAAATACAAAATGTATATGGTGTATACTCTCTTCTTTTCTTTTCTTTTTGTATATGGCGTATACTCTTTTCATTTTACATAAAAGTAAACTTCATATGTGTCGAGTTCACCTTCATATATAATGAAGAATATATGCACTGAATGTATGGTATACCTCCTCATATTCTGCACATTTTATACAATGTATAACCTCACATCTTTAGAGAAAATTGGGCTTTTATCCTTATTTTGCAAAAAAAAAAATCTAGCAATATGTCTATATTTTGAAATTATTTAAGTTTGTGTCCCTGTTTTGAAACTCAATTTTCTTAAAATCGAGTTTCAATTTTTTTTTTAATAAGTTTCTCGCCTATAACTCGATTTTCTACAAATCAAGTTTTACATTGAAACTCGATTTTGAGAAAATTGAGTTCAAAATAAGGATACAAACCTAAATAGTTTTAAAATAAGAACATATTGCTAGATATTTTAAAAAATAAAGTCAAAAGCCCAATTTCTCCCACGCCCTTATGGTGCAATTTTATCAAAGAATATTGTCTATAATTAAAAAAATTTAATAGTGAAAAATGTTATTGTCCGAATTGAATATTTTAAAATAAATCGTGTACTTTGATTTACAAATATTTTTGTTTAGTCCTAGTTTCTTATAACGTGTCATTGTACCCAAAAATGGCAACAAAGCAAATCAAATAGTGAAAAGACTGATCAAAAAAATAATAATAATAACGAAAAGACCAAGAATAATGTTAAAATCACAAATTATTTTTACAGTTTTCTAATAATTACTTATTTACTATCCTATTTTTTGGTTTTAAATGTAGTTGCTAAATTATGAATTTAAGCTTTTTTTTAACTTCTGTAATAAATGTGTAGTAAGTGGCTAATTTTTAATATTAAAAACTAAAATTTAATATTTGAAATAAGTTATTAACTACCATAAATAAATAAGAATGATTAAAGAGATTTAGAAGCGCATGATTTTAAGGGATATGGATAACTTTAAGGGACATGGATAACG
Source organism: Castanea sativa (assembly GCF_040712315.1). NCBI lineage: Eukaryota > Viridiplantae > Streptophyta > Magnoliopsida > Fagales > Fagaceae > Castanea > Castanea sativa. The sequence goes on from NC_134018.1 coordinate 7,515,410, forward strand.
TGAGAGAAAGAAATAGTGGGGGTTATATTATACTTTTTTCCTTTTTTAAAGAGTTTCAACATATGACGCCCGGTCCTAATGGCATCGTTCAAGTAGAGAGTTGCACACAATCTCATTGTAAGCCATTCTGTAGAAGTCGATTTCAAGGGGGGAAAACAAAATTCAAGTACAATTGGTTTTTTTTTTTTTCCTAACTACTTCTTCGGCAGCATGACAAATGAAAATGGAGGTCTTCTCCAGAGAAATACAAATGGGTTTTTAATTTTGCACAACTGGGTTTGTAATATAGTTTATACAATTTTCTAAAACCTATATGGGTCTCTGAAGAAATATATCTAAGTTTGTATAATCCACGTGGGTAGGGGTGTCCAACCAAACCTGGTACTCGACCAACCCGATTGACCTGACGTTGGTGAAGGTCGGCAGTGGGTCTTCATCCCCAAAACCCTATACCGGCAGGTCGAATGACAGGTTTGAGCACAAAAAATTGATCCCCAACCGATTCGACTGTATTTACATTGGAAAAGTAGTTGTTCTCCATCGATGGGTGTGTTTCGCAGGCGTTTTGGTCTAATTAGTCGAGATCTGGGCTTATTTCTTCGAGATCCACCGAGATCTTGTTGAGATCTGGCTAGATTCGGCCCAATCTCGACCAAATTCGATGGGTTTTGACAAAATTTGGCATGGTTTAGAAAGTCTCAACTCCTACCGGTGTCTAACGAGTTCCGACCACTCGAACCGACTCCCTTCACTGGTCGGCGGTGGGTCCAGAAATAAGAGACCTGAACTGATTGGGTCGGTTTCAAATTGGGCACAAACCTGAGCCGAACCGACCGGTGGACAAGCCTACACATGGGTCATCGAAGAAACACAAATAGCTTTTTCAATTGAGAAATGCTTGTATTCCTTAAAAAAAATGTTATACCCACAATACTTTCACAACAAATCTTCAGTGGTAGATCATTACAAGTTGTTATTAGTGAGTAAAAAAGTAATTTAAGTGATAAGTTCAAATTAGAACCGATAACAACTAACCATTTATGATTTACTATGAAAGTGTTATGGACGTAACATTTTTCTTTTCAATTTTGAGATTTTAAGTTTTTAAAAATTTATAATCATGTTTGTTAAATCTGAGGTATGGTTCTTGTCGGCTGTGTTCAAGCTTACTTTGGCGGTGAAGGTGGAGAGAAGATGAAATGTTCTAGATCGAGATCGAGTTGGTTTTTCTTTTTCTTAGTTTGGGGTCTCTTAAGTTCTTTTTTTAAAAATTATAAACAAGTTTTTAATAAAATCTTATGCGTGAATTTAGTTTTTTAATAATTGATGTAGACCGTACTAGTTTGTCAAAATTTTGTAAAATAGTTTATATTTCTAACATTAAGTCTGAAAGACTAAACTGACTGCTTATTAGAAACAAGCTATAAAATCCGTTCTCATTCTGTACTGTTCTGACTTACACAACATGATTGAATCAAGTCAGACTAGACCTCTCTTTTTATTTGGTTTTTTTTTTTTCAAGTATTCTCAAGCCAATCAAATTAATTAGATATTATGTATCTTAAAAAAAAAAAAAAAACTTCAATTATATATTTCTCAACTTTAGCAAGGGCATCCTAGGCTGAAATTTGACAAATTTCGTGAATGAAAATGGGAAAAATTAATGAGGAAAGCTCACAAACAAGAGAGGATACAAACTAACCTAGAAACTCTGCAACTATAATTGATCTTAATTACAGCCAACACAGCAAACTAACCCAGCATCTTTCTTAGGCTGCATCAAGCTTTTATGGGGACTAGATCACTTCTAGTCTGAATAAAGAATTTAAGAACTCAACAACCTCAAAGAAATGTGGTGTGATTTGCCGAAAATAATGAGCCCTACCACGGGTCCACGCCTCTTCGCTACAAGCCCTTTAGTTTTAGGGCCATAGGTGGGACCTCGTTTCCACCGCAAGTATTCTATACTTTACCATTTATGTCATATATCTTTGTACATATGTAATTGGGCAATAATACCAGATTGGGCCAAGACCGTTAGTGAGTAAGTGAGTATTGTCCCAGGAAAAAAAAAAGACCGTTAGTGAGTACTCTATTTTGATAGAAACCTTCAATGTCTTCTTATAATTTTTTATTTAACGTAAATTTTGAAATTTTAATTATTAGATTACATATTCTTTATATTTTTAATACATATATAAAATTTTATTCAAATCAAATATAATTTATTATTCAATCAATAAACTTTTTTTTGCATAATTTTAGACTATAAAAACTTGAAATTTAAACATTTGATTAATAAAAACATGCAATCTAATAGTTATATTTTCAAAATTCACATCCAATAAAATGAAAAAAATGAATTTAAAAGGTTTTTCTCCAAACTAATTTGGAGCAAAAATCAGTTCCCTTATTATTTCAAAAAATTAAGGAAAAAGATTGACTTCAATTCGATTTTGGAGGCATTTTCCTACAACCCACAACATGGCGTCTTTTTTTTTTTTTGAGAGGACTATTAATGTATAATTTTAGTCACATGACATTTTTAATAAATCACATGACTTATTTAAATAATACACAAACATAATCTTATAAATCGCCACATAGTAGATTGGGAAAAATTCCTTCAAATTGATTTGGAGAAAAACTTTGTTCAAAAATTAATATACCATCTTTATATTAATTTTCATGCTACCATTTTGTGACTCATAATGATGAAATATGTTAAATTAACAATTTTCTCAAAAGTTTACAGTATTATTTAAGTTCATAATTCTAACACTCTTCCTTACGCATAGGCTCAAGTTCTATTTAATAGTTGAAGCCAAACATGTGCAATTTTAAAATGGAAAACAGTGTGGATGAGACAATGATTGAACTTAAGACATCTTATTCCGATATCAGTTTAAATTGCCAATTTCTCAAAAAATTTAAACTTTTGAGACAATCAATAATTTAACAAAATACAATCCAGCATGTTTCATCAGTCGGGCTACGTGTAATTGATGAGATTCCATATAGGTTGAAAGTTGAAACAGATTTACATCTTCTGGGTTTTATTTTTATTTTTTAATAGGATTATATCTACAAAATAATCTACTAACTTCTATCTTGCGTGTGCTTCTAAATGAGATTGCAATATGTTAGTGCTTCACAAAATATCCTGTAAGTTTTATGTCTATATTTTGTTCCAAGACCCAAAAATGCAGTGCTTTAAACTTTTGATTCCGCCGGCCTCATAATGCATACCATATTGCTAAATTTCAGAACTCCCCTAACCCTTTTTGAATTTGTTAAAAAGAAACGTGCAATATCAATGAAGAAACAAATTTTTTTTCTCCAAGTATTCGTTGAATGCCCATGAATGGTGGTCTCTATACCTTTCTAACAGAATCTTAACAAAAATTGAGAGAAAACAATAAACTCTGGATTGCATTGAATCGAAATCTACACCAATGACTCTGTTTATATACACTAAGTACAGAAGTAACTAATTTAACTCTACAAAATTAATTCTAGCACGTGTGGACACAAGTCACGTGTATTTACATGTGTGAGATAATTGAATCACTAAAAACTACTTGTAGCTTTACTTAGACTTGTCGTTTAACTGCTACTTCTGTCGTTTAACTCCAGACTCAATCTTCACCACTTCTTTTCTTTGCTTCTGATCTTCTTCCTCTCTTCTCTTCTGATCTTTAGAGCTTTTACACTTTCTAAAGTTAGCAACATTAATTTTCCGTCCGTGGATTGTAACTTGTAAGTATGTTTATTTTGTAAGTTAATTTATCTACAATTTTTTAAAATCTCATTTTTATGTATAATAGCACTTTTAAAACGCACAATACATTTAATTTATTTTTAAATAGATAATTCATTGTGAAAATTTTAATTTTTGGTAAACAATAAATGGTTAGGGGCGACCAGTGTTCACGGCTTCCTTACAGTGGCGGCACTACATTGTCTTGAGGGAGTTTGAACTCCCTGACTTGGGACAATTTTTTTAATACATATATAATATTTTATAATTTTTTGGTCATGACTCTCCTAAATTAAAACTTTGAACCCCCTAAGAGAAGCTCAATATAAATAAATTCAACACCAACCTTTATCTTGACATTTTTAAACAAAAAGAAAAAAAAAAAAAGTCAACAACAAACTTATTTGATCCAAAAAAAAAAAAGCAAGTCCAATTACAAAAATTAGTAATTTGTTAATCTTATATCTCGGAAAAGAAAAATTAAGTGAGCAATAAAGTGTGGGGGGCAAAAAGATCCTGATGAGAATGTGAGCCTTTTGGGCCGTGTTAAGGAAGACCGACCTGCTCCTGGGTTTAGAATCTGTTAGTACTATGGGTCGGCTTATACGCCGAGGAGCCGAGGATCCAGCCGAGGGTGAACTTACCCTCGGATGGACACCGAAGAACTCGGGATTTCGTAGTAAAGATTAGGGGATGACACGGTTAAGGCCAATGGTTAAAAGGGGGAAACCCTAGAATGCCCCAGAAGCACCGGTGTTGAAGAAATGTCAAAGATAAAGGTTGCCACCTCCACATTAAAGACCCTGCACCTACCACCCTGGCCGCATTTATGGGGAAGTGACACATGAACAGTGGAAGAGAAACTTCTGGTTACTATTCAAAGGCACTGAGAAAAGAAATATCTAGGCTAAGGGGGAGGTGAGGCAACACGTGTACAAAGTATTCAAAAGAGTAGTATTTAAAGAGCAATCCAAGACAGAAAAGAGGATCCCCTCTTTGTAACCTAAAGGAAAGAGAAAAAGAGAGAGAGAGAAATAATATAAGAACAGTTCTCGGCTTACGTCCGAGCAGATTGACTTATAGTATTCTTTGTTGTTTTTAAGTGTTTATAATCTTTGGCTTGCCATTTAATCCTCAAACACTTCTAACCTGGGTTTCAAGCCCACACTCTACAAATTACATTGTTTAAGGCTCATTGGGCCTGAGCCCGTAACTGTTCTTGGGGTCAGGTGCAATTGTGCTCTTACATAAAGTATAAAGTGAAACACTAAAAGACAATTATGTGTGAGGTAGTAAAAGTGAGGTGTGGGATAGTGGGAAGTGAAGCCAATTTCTTTTTTTCTTTTTTATTTTTAATGGTTGTATTGCTGTGTTGAAATTTTCATAGAGTAATGTAAAAGACAACAAAAATTCTTTCCAATTGTAAAGTTTTAATTTACAATTATTTTATGTTAGCTTTAATTCCATGCTAAATTTGATTATAATTTCCCGAATCATATTTCCTTGTATTTATGTGGTTTTTATTGTAAGGGACGAATGTGAGAGAGTGTGAAGACTAAAACTTAAAACAATGAAGAAGTGGATTTCGCGAGTGCCTCACAAAAGAGCTACATGTAAAGCACATGACTGAAAGGCGAAGAGTTATGCCAGTCTGGAGGATTTCACAAGTGTCTTGTGGGTAAGACATTCCCATAAAATACACACGAAACATTCTGTTTGGCAAAAATGTCATGTTTTGTTTGATCAAGTCTTTACTCATACTATATATACTCTCATTACTCACATATTGTAAAGAGTGTTTGTTTAGAGAGAAAACCCTAGAAAATACACTTGAGGGTTAGAGACTGTTATACCTACAATCATCTACACATTTCCTTGTGATTTTCCTCTACTCCTATCTCTCTATCTCTAAATCCATGAGAGCTCAAACACTTACCACACCCAATCTGAGTGTCAAGTAAAATTTTGGTGTTGCTGGGAAGTATTGGAAAGAGTCATTCATTGGCGGATGCAATCGGGTTGGATTGTGGGATCCGAGAAAGTTAGAGAAGACAAGGTTCCGAGAAGCCAGTTGATAGCAGGAGCTTAGAGGGCTCAAGTACATTGAGTAGACTAGGCTTGGAGGGTTTTTTGTTATTCGTGTATTCCAACTTATTTTCTAGTGGTTTAATTTACCACTTGGAGGGCGGCAGAAAGGTTTTTCGCTGAGTTTTTCGGTTTCTTCTTCAATAAAACAATTTGGTATTATATTGTGTTTGCATCTCTCTTCCATACTCTTTAAGCTTATCTTTTATTGTTGATATCTGATGAATATGACTTAGGGTAATTATATCGGTTGTTTGCACTCATTTACTTTTATTCCGCACTTAGTTTAAGTTAGAATAAAAGCAATTTAATCATAATTTTTATTGGGGTCTAAACAAGCACTTGTGTTTTCACACAAGTCCGAGCTTTTATTAATGAATTACAAAGACCAATAAGTTAGCAAAGTTGAGTTGAATTGTTAAATATATTTAAAGTGTACTTAACAACAATAAATTAAAGAATTCTTCCCAGTGAATTTAAATTTGAAAAAATAAAAACTAATAAATAATAAACTTAAGTATTCTAAACAATAATAATTAAAGTTTACTTAACAACAATAATTAATAACTTTATTATAGTACTTTGTTATAGTAATTGTGGGGAGTAAAAATATTTTAATAGGGATATGGGCCATTGGGCCTTGCTAAGGAAGGCCGACCTACTCTTGGGTTTAGGGCTTGTTGATACTCTAGGTCGGCCCATACGCCGAGGATCCGAGGACCGAGCCGAGGATGCTTTTCCCCTCGGACTGACACCAAAGAACCCGGGACTTCATGGTACAGGTTAGGGAATGGCACGGTCAAGACCAATGGTTAAAGGGGGTGTACCCCAGAATGCCCCAGAAGCACCGGTGTTGAAGAAATGTCAAAGATAAAGGCTGCTACTTCCACATTAAAGACCCTGCACCTACCACCCTGTCTGCATTAATGGGGAGGTGACACTTGAACAGTGGAAGGGAAACTTCTAGTTACTGTTCAAAGGCACTAAGAAAAGAAATATCTAGGCTAAGGGAGGAATTGGGGCAACACGTGTATAAAGTATTAAAAAGAGGAGTATTTAAGGAGGGACCTAAAACAGAAACGGACAGAACTTTTTGTAACCTAAAAAGAAAAAAAACAAAGGGTGAGATATAATATAAGAACAGCTCTCGGCTTACGTCCGAGGAGGCCCAGTTACAATATTCCTTGTTGTTTTCAATTACTTGCGATCTTTAGTTTGTCATTTAATCCTCATATACTTCTAACCTGGGTTTCAAGCCCACACTCTACAAATTCTTATTGTTTAAGGCTCATTGGGCCTGAGCCCATAACTGTTCTTGGGTCCAGGTGCAATTGTGCACTTACAGTAATGATTTCAAATATTTAATTTTAACAACATTATTTAATATTTTCATTGTACTAAGAGACAATATGTCCAATGAACTTATAGCTATCATTTATTATCTTATTAGTATTGTGGATAAAAATTCTATAAGGAAATCATATGTTTCCACAAGATTTATCTCTTACCTAAGATTTATATTTTAAGAGAACTCGTGTTGATTTGAAAAAACTTCATTCGGATTATTAGTGACGACTTATGAAAAAATATATATCTTATTATCTTCATGATAAAGATGAAATAAGAAAATATTATTTACAAAGAAGTTATTGTCAACCTCTTCAACAATAATTTGAACGAAACCTTTAAAAATATTCCTGGAGCGTGCCATTGTTTCCCTACCTAGTGTTGCCATAGAAGCACACTAACCACTCCTAGGCTAAAACCCCCATTATGTATGCAATACAGGAGTATAATGAGCACCAATAAGGTTTTTTTTTTTTTTTTTTTTTTTAAATTTTTTAGCAAAATGAACACCAATAAATTGCTAGTGCATAAGGGAAAGCTCAAACTTACAACTTAAGTCGTGTTGGCCAAGTGTCTTACTACTACACTGCAAATCCTGTTGATTTCTTTTGCAAATTATGCTTAGAAATAGCTAATTGTTGCATGGGATGGATCATGGATTTCCCTTTTGATTCCACATAGTGATACATGCTTTGCCAAAAAACTTTTGTTTGCTTTTGCGTGCTTTGATGGGCTATATATTTGATTATTTTCCCCCATGGATGATTGCTAGAGGCCAAAAAAAAAAAACTTCGTTGCAGATGAATAACAAAATCTTCTACTGAAAAAAGAAGGACCTAATCTTGAGGTAGATGGACCAGCATAACTACCATATTATAATGGTTTCTTTGCCCAATCACATGTTATTGGTATATAGTACATACTTTAGGGGCCGGTTTATATGTTCTTTTTTGAGAAGTGGTTTATATATATTCATGTTGCAGCGTTATACGTTGCAAACTTGCAATTTACTCAAAACTCGGGGTCACCATCCAAGATTCCAAGTTATCTAGTTTCATTTTTGTTCACTTATTTTAAGGACAAAAATGAAAGCCCTTGAAAGCAAAAGTACAAAATTAAGGATGGTGATCGATCAAAGGATTATTATTATTTTTTAAATAAAAATATTAATTTCCAATCAGCTTATTAGCTTTTTGTGCATTTAGGAATTGATCAATGAAGATGCATTGTTTTTACTCGTCTCCTTGTTTCCCATAAAGCGTGAGATTCTGTGATAACTTTTGTCGGAATTTTTTCTTGTTCTCTTTTCTTGGGGATATATTAATATAAACATTAATCGTATTTGGTTGCTAACAAGGTGGTGGAATAAAAAAAAAAGAATAAAGAAAATAAAGATTCCTTCTTTTCTTTCTTTTTTTTCCTTCTCCTATTATGGACAAGCACTAGGTTCTTCATTTTCTTTAAGAATTAATAATTAAAAGAGAAAACATATCATATTTAAATTATGAATTGTAATGGTATATATGCACGCAATCTCTACCTTTTAAGAAAAAGGCCACAAATCACAAATTACATCAAATTCCTCTTTATTATATTATATTATGTATTCGATCTATACTACATTTGAAACGATACTTTGTATCAAAAAAAAAAAAGAAACGATACTTGACCAATGCAATAAATTTAAGAGGAGTCTTTTATATATAATTATCAATTAAATAATTTGTTTAATACTAATCAAACTAATGTAACTCGATGAATTAATAATATTAACTAGACCAAATTTAATATCATATAAAAAATAAAATATCATAATTCAAGTATAAAATTTAACAGTTTCTCAAAAAAAAAAAGTATGAAATTTAACAAAAAGAAATTAACTTTTTTTTAATTACTATATTACATATTTAATAGTTCCATATAAAATGACCTATTTTATAATACCTATCAATAATTTCTGTAAGAGCCCAAAAATGACTAAGCCCACTTAGAATAGTGGATTTAGGATTTATAGGCCCAATGTAATTACTTTGCTAGAGTATGGGCTTCTAAGGTCAATTTTAATGCTCCTTTATGGTCCAACTGTTAGGTTAGTGGCGAAAGGGTTGAGTGAATTGCAAAAAAAAGAGATTAAATTTGGAAATAACACTACCTTGGGTCTGGCCGAGTACCTAATGTTCATAAAAAGTTTCAAGTTCTTAATACAAGGTGGTGCTTCACAGTTTTTGTATTATTTTCTCAATTTTTCGTCCCCATATTTGGAGGGGTTTCCTTCCTTTATATATTCCATCTCATTGCATTTGAGCCCTCTACCTGTACAGCTAAAGACATTAGTTTAGATATTTGTCCCATTAGGGCTCTACTGGAGGTGGTAGAGTGTACTGTAAGCTGTGAGATCACTGTTCAGGAGTCATTCCTTCATTAATTCAGCCAACTGAGTTAGTATAATGCATTGAATACAGAGGTAATGACTACTTTACCTAGATATTTCCTCTCTTCTTTACTTGCACGTCTCTACTGTCTTCCTCAATATCCTGTCATTTGGTGCAAGTGGCTAGCTAAAGAATTCATGAGAAGTGCTCACTCTTCAGGCTCCTCAGATGATGGGCCTCTACGACTTTTCTCCTTAGATTCTCATTCACGTGTCCAGGCGTGACCTGTGTGCAAACATGCCTTTTTCCATCCCTAGATTAGGCCTATGTGCTCTATTCTGCGTTCGGATCCTACCCTTCCACAACTTCCATAATTATCAATTTTTTTGTTCATATTTAATATTTCATATACAAACACAATCAAAATAAATTTCTATTATTTTCTCTAAAAAAATAAAATTTCTATTAATAATTATCTAATTTCATAGTTATATTAAAAGAAGATAAAATAGGGAGAGAATTATTTTTTTTATAGATAAAAACATATTTTTTTGAAATTTTCCCTGCATTGCAAGGGTTATTGTCTAGTATATATAAAATCAAAGTTGTTTAACTTTTGGTTGACCTCGTAAAATTATGCTACATAAACTTTTGAAGGCTCACAATTTTACACGTCACTATTTTAAAGTATATGTAAATTATAATTAAATTTAAATTTGATTCTATATTTAAGAATCTTTGTATGTTATATTTTCCTTTTAATCAGTAGACTATATAAATCCATATATACACACAATCATTATTATAAATATCTAATATTAGAATATAATTTCATATACAAATACAATCATAATAAATATT